>NC_044053.1:2997163-2999663 GCF_902167405.1 Gadus morhua
GAGAGGGAGGGAGAGAGAGAGAGAGAGGAGAGATGAGAGAGAGAGAGAGAGAGAGATGAGAGAGATGAGAGAGAGAGAGAGAGAGAGAGAGCGATAGAGATATGTTATGTGGGATGTAGGAGGAGAGAAAAAGAGATTGATAGAGAGACAAAGGCAACGAGAGGGGATGGGAGGGCTGACAGCCGGGAGAGAGACGAGATGGAGAGAGTAATATAATATTATAAAATAAAGAGATACATCAAATATAGAAGGAGAATTAGAATTGAGGGGCAGAATAAGTGTTTGGAGAGAGAGAGAGAGAGAGAGAGAGAGAGAGAGATAGAGACAGAGAGAAAGGGAGAGGGGGTGGAGTGAGGGCTGGAGAGAGAGAACTAGAGAGACACATAGAGCAAAAGAGAGTGCAAGCGAGAGATAAAGACAGAGAAGGAGACCAAGTGAAAGAGAGGCAGAGGGATAAGTATAGTGGGTGGGAGAGAGCGAGAGAGAAGCAGAGAGCTGGAGGGGGAGAGAGAGAGCGAGAGAGGGAGCGGGCGAGAGAGAGGCCCAGCAGGGAGGCAGAATGCTTGAGTGAGGCAGGCTGCCTGCAATTAAGGTGAATCAGTGAGAATCTGCAGCTCCTTGATAATGAGCCTCGTCTGAATTATTAACGAGAGACCAACCCTGGGGACCGGGCCCCACTGAGACCCTCCACATCACACACACACACACACACACACACACACACACACACACACACACACACACACACACACACACACCCACACACACACACACACACACACACTCACACACACACACACACACACTCACACACAGGCGTGCAGGGACACACGCAGAGACACACAAACGCACACACTTACACGCAGAGACACACACACGTAGAGACCCACACACACACACACATTGAGACCCAGACCCCCCCACATATACACACACACAGGCACACACTCAAACATGGAGACGCAGACCCAAACACACAGGCACACACACACATAAACACAGAGGTAGACCTACAAACACACAAAATGAGAGTCATGCACACACACACAAATATATATTTGTACACGCACACACACAGGCAAACACACACCCACATAAACATATATAGAGACACTAACACACTAACAACCACACACACACACGCACTAATAAAAACAGCAGCCATCACCAACATCACTACACCGCTCCACAAACCCAGCCACACGACCAATCAAATCACTGCGGCCCGGATCACATGACCCACCAGCGGCTGTAAGGGCCGTCCCGGGAGCTGCCCTGACCTCAGCCCCCACCACCACCACCCACCTCTCATCGAGCGGGGCAGTCCAGGGTTTAGTCAGTCACCGTCCCAGTCATTAACCGGCACCGGGACGGTGGAACGCAAGAGACTCAAGACTGACCTGTTCACCCCCCCCCCCCCCCTGTACCTCCCCACCACCCCAACACACACACCTCTTACGCACTTATGTACGTTTGTACGTCCTTACACTTAAAATAATACGTAGCATTGTGTAGCGTCTTATCCTAGCTATCTTTGTTGTGCACGGGGAATGGGTTAGCCTAGCGGTTGTTGGTGCTTGGCACTTGGTTCTATGAACATCCTTAATGTACCGACAGCGATATATATTTTTTCTGCCTTCTGATAAATGTACTTATTGTAAGTCCCTTTGGATAAAAGTGTCTGCTAAATGAAATGAATGTAAATGTAGATGATGTGGCCATCATTTAACAGATCAACTGGGTGGTTTTATCCCGTTAAGTGAGCATAGAACATTTTATAGAAACAGAACCAATACTTTGTCGTCGTTACAGAGCCCGGGGTGTGATTTATCTCGGCAGAATGGGGCTTTCCTCGTCTGAGAAGTCTCGTTCCTCCAACACTCAACGCTGTGACTGTTTAAATACTTTGCATATTATTTAATCGCCACAGCTCTAGGGACGAGTGTCTTTGATTGTACCCCGTTAAGAGGTGGTTTGTAAATTTAATTGTCTACTTTCGGTGTTAATAAGTGTCTTTCTGCGAGCGGCTGTGTGAACTAGGAACGGTCTGTGGTCCGATCTGCTCCACAGAGATCAGAGATCCTGGAGGATTTCACTCCGATATTCCTGAGCCCGAAACACGCCATCCCTTCAACGATATTCTCTAGTGTAAGAATACGTTTAATGTTACAATAATCCAAAATAGTTCACTGAAACGGGGTACGGTATATAGGGGGAACCAATTTTTTAATTGAACAATGAGGATATTTGGAGTTCGGTGGTCCGCATCAACAAAATATCTGGTAATATTATTACTAATAATATATTATATATGTTTCTTTAATAGTTCTGAAGTGAAAAAAAAGGGAACAATCGATGAACCTCAGTGCTCTGGAACAAAGATCAGGAAGCTTCTAGAAGCACAGAGGGGCCATCGTCTCCCCCCTCTCTCCCCCTCCCTCCCCCCTCACCCGTCCAGGGGGGGAGGAGCCACGTCTCTCCCCTCCTCCACCTCACCTCA
>NC_044053.1:3002163-3082163 GCF_902167405.1 Gadus morhua
CAGAGCCCGCTGGGGGGGGGGGGGGGGGGGGGGGGGCGGACCAAGATCAGGTATGACCTGTCAATCAAGCCCAGCCAGCCGTCTGATTGGCCCGCTCACTCTGGCGCCTCTCCAACCAAACACTTAAACTGAAACATCTCGTACCTAATACCTAAACCGAACTATCTCCAGCTTAAGGTCTAAACCACGCATCGATCTAATGTGTAACCCGACCACCGAAGACCTAAACCTAACCATCTAAACCCTAACCCCTGACCTTAACATTCTCTACCCCAATATCTTAACTTAACCATCTAAACCCTAACCCCTAACCTTAACATTCTCTACCCCAATATCTTAACTTAACCATCTAAACCCTAACCCCTAACCTTAACATTCTCTGACCCAATGCACAAAGGTTCCCCTAACGTTCCACCCTACTTAACGTGAACCACCATTACTAACACATCATGGGAACAACCTCTGGGAGGGATTGGGATTGGAGCTAGGATTATAATCCCGGTGGTGACGTGATCCTTGCAGAAGGCACCGCACTACGGCAGGGGCCGTCTCGGGCACCGGGTGTGGGACTCGTGGCCGAAGGGTCTCGGGTTTGAACCCCGACGTCCACAGTCCAGCTGTAGGGTCTTGAGCCCCCCCCCCCCCCCCCTCCTGCTCCACCACCACCGGCGTTTAAAAAGACTCCCTGGGAGTTTGGCCAGAAGCGCCGGCTTCACGACCACATAGCGACCAGTAACCATGGAGACCGTCTGGGGGCGTGGCCTCCACCGGCTCCCATTGACTGAAGTTACCAGCGCCTCCGGGGGAACCCCAACCCCCCACTTTCCACTTCCCCCCCCCCCCCCCCCCCCCCCCTATCAGGGGCGTCAGGGACGGAGAGAGGGGGGGGGGGGGGAAACCCTCTGTCAGACCAATCACAGCCTCTGAACACACAGGCCAACACAAGTAGACAGCTCCTCTCTCTCTCTCTCTCTCTCTCTCTCTCTCTCTCTCTCTCTCTCTCTCTCTCTCTCTCTCTCTCTCCTCTCTCACTCAGCGGGCGTTCCACAGACCAACTGCCTTCCTGGAAACCCCAGACAGGTAATAACTACCGGAAGAGATTAGGACTGGAATTAGGATTATAATCCCTCACGCAGTGGTGTAATCCTTAAAGATGCGGAATGTGAGATTAAATTGCAAAAACGTTGTCTTTTTGACTCACTGCCGTTTATTAGAAACACAGAACCGCTCGTAGACTATGAGCGAGTGACACGCTCTGTGAGGATATCTGTTGTAGAGCTTCAGTATGAGACTGCTTGCTTCAGACCCGGCTCATTTCTGTCCAATCAGAGCCTCTGTTCCCGGACTGGTTCAGGGAGTTGCCTGTCAATCAAACTCACTGACATGGCGTAGCATAGCCCGGCCCCAGCTGCTTGGTTCTCACACTTCTCTTAAGTGTTTGTGCTCTCTCCCATTACAGCTCTCAACATGCAGCATCTTTAAAAAAATTAAACACATTTCACATGTCTTGTGGTTGCGGGTTCGAACCCAATGCCCACCGTAAATAGCACTGGACTTTATTAATACAGCTCTGTTCTAACCAGTGGCCACTCAAAGCGAGGAGGAGCCGGGGATCGAACCAGCAACCCTCGGGTTACCAGCCGACCCGCTCCACCTCCTGAGCCACATGTCGCCATCCTACGGTAGGCTCTTGAGCAAGGCGCCCCAACCCCCCCAGCAGCAGCAAACCCAACAGGTGCTCACTGGTAAGTGCTGGGTCTGTCCCGAGCAGGTCGTCAGGTAGGTGTCGGTAAACAACAGGTTCCCACCCGGTGTTTAGAGGAGAGGGTGGGGTCTGTCTGCTCCTCCTGCTCCTTCACAAACCTCTAAGCCGTCCCTCCCTGCTGGGTTAATCTGATCACCGCGCCTTCCCACTTCCAGGGAGACGGGGAGGAAGGCCAGTCGCCATGGAGACCGGCCAGCCGCCATCAGGGGTCACTTAATCGGACCTCCGTACTTCCTGGATGACTTTGGAGAACAGTGCCAAGAATAAATTCTCGAAATAAAGCGACATACCGGTGAATTGTTGAACGGCTTCTTGGACAGAGCGTCCCTTTGTCAGTCGACGTCGTCTGGAGTTGTGTTTTTGTTGAACGCTCTGAGGTAAAAGTGAACTATAAACTTGTCTCGTCTCAGGGTCGGGGGGGGGGGGGGGGAGAGTCCCGGGCACAGACGGGGGTTTTATATCGTCTTCCGACCAGAGGGCATCATGACCCGATGTCTTTTTATGGGCGTGTTTTTCTTGCGTTTAGAAGTCAAGATGAACGTTCTGCCCTGATTTCTGGCACATATATGTCCTTAATACGATATGTATAAGATATGCATGGTACAATTTTCAACTGATATTTATAAAACCTCCCTATGAAGTAACACTTTAATACTTATTTTCCATAATGCATTAGAAATGATTTCGCTAGGGAATCGGTCTGGAAATGGTTAAATTAAGGTTAAGGACGGTGAGAAAACAATGCCTCATGGGAATGACTTTGATTACCACCACATAAATCATTTATAATCCTTAACTCCAATCTATAAGGTGTATGCGTGTGTGTGTGTGTGTGTGTGTGTGTGTGTGTGTGTGTGTGTGTGTGTGTGTGTGTGTGTGTGTGTGTGTGTGTGTGTGTGTGTGTGTGTCAGTGTGTCACTCTTTGTCAGTGTGTGTGTTTGTGTGTGTCTCTGAGTGTGCCTCTATGTGTGTGTGTGTGTGTGTGTGTGTGTGTGTGTGTGTGTGTGTGTGTGTGTGTCTGTGTGTGTGTGTGTGTGTGTGTGTGTGTGTGTGTGTGTGTGTGTGTGTGTCTGTGTCTGTGTCTGTGTCTGTGTGTGTGTGTGTGTCTGTGTGTGTGTGTGTGTGTGTGTGTGTGTGTGTGTGTGTCTGTGTCTGTGTGTGTGTGTGTGTGTGTGTGTGTGTGTGTGTGTGTGTGTGTCCCAATGTGTCTTTGTGTGTGTCTCTTTGTGCGTCTCTATGTGTGTGTGTGTGTGTGTATGCGTGTATGTGTCTCTGTCTGTCTCTTTATGTCTCTTTGTGTGTCTCTGTGTGTGTGTGTGTGTATGTGTGTATGTGTCTCTGTCTGTCTCTTTATGTCTCTTTGTGTGTCTCTGTGTGTCTCTGTGTGTGTGTGTTAGTCATGCCCACCACAGGGTGACCCGTGGTCTGGCCCGGTACCGCCTCCTCCTCCCCGGTCATTACCTGGAGGGGCCCCCCCTGCAGGGGCCCCCCCAGCAGGGGCCCCCCAGGGACCTGCCCTGCCACAACACCCTCATCTAAGCTCCTCCAAACAGCCGGCTGAGGCATTACCGCCGAAGATAGCTCACGCTAGGCTAAAGTTAGCTCCGCGGCTAGCGCTGGGAGCTAGCGTCCCGCGAGGAGAACGGAGGTAAGTCTACCTGCAGACACGCTAGAGGGCGGCGTGAGGCCAGCCAGGGCCGGCACGGGGCCAGCTGAGGCCGGTGTGGGGCCACAGACGGGCTTAGAGGGTCACTCGGGCGGCTGTGATTAGCGCCGGACCTAACGACCGGTGTGGACTTACACAGCAACGTAAACAACACAACCGACAGCTCCACAGCATCACAGCGAGTGTCGCGGAGCTACGTCAGGCCTCTCAGTCGCTTTTATCCAAAGCGACTTACTATGAGTACATTTTGTCAGAAGAAAGAGAAACAACAGTATATCTCTGTCGGTACAGTAAGGATGTTCATAGACCCGAGTGCAAAGCAATAACAATCACTAGGTTAACCCATTCCCCGATAGCTAGGATAAGATGCTACACAATGCTAAGTACTGTTTTTAAGTGCTAGGATGTACCGTCATGAAATAAGTGCGGAAGATGGGTGTGGGGGGCGTTGGGGGGAGTCTGTGCAGAGTCTAGGTGAACTCTGGACAGGTGAGTCTTGAGTCTTTTGCTTTTACCTATAAACTGTAGATGCCACCGCGTTCGGAAAAGGGCCTCGGAAAAAAGTGAAATGAAACATGTTTGAGAGTTGGAATGGTAAACTAAGGATCGGATGTGTGCCACAATGATTCATGATGATGTCTGTCTATTGATCAACGCCCTCAGAAGTATTGAGGCTGGCCGTTCGCACTATCGCAGACCCTGCAGACGTCACGGACCCTACAGAGGTTTAGGCTGGACAGTTCTCAACGGTGAGACGTCTCAAAGATCGCTGCGGTGAGGGAGAGGAGGTGAGAGAGAGAGTGGGAGGGAGAGACAGAGACTGAGACAGACACACACACACACACACACTCACACACACACACACACACACACACACACACACACACACACACACACACACCGAGACAGACGGGGGAGAGGGAGGGAAGGCGAGACACACACACACACAAACACACACACGCGCACACACACACACACACACACACACACACACACACACACACACACACACACACACACACACACACACACACACACACACACACACACACACACAGAGGGGGGAGAGGGAGGCGGGAGGCGGCGGGGGGGCTGAGGGTGATAACCCGGGCAGACGTCCAGCCAGCGGCTCCGGGCTCTCGGCCAGGCAGTAGTGGCGGTCAGCAGTCCGTGGTCAGCAGTGAAAGCCCCTCTTTAATATTTACACACACGAGAGAGGGGCTGACCCGTGGACCGCTACAAGTGTCCCTCCTCCGGCGGCGGAAGGGGTCGTTCAGACCGGGCGCGGTGCACGGGGAACGCGGCGATTTGCATGAAAATGGAAGAGCGGAAAACGAGGCGGCGAGGCGCAAACAAAAGCGGCGACGCGCGGAACGAGGAGGAGGAGGCGGTGGAGGCGAAGGTATAGCGCCCTCCTGAAGCGCGTTCCCGCGAGACTCTCGTGGGTTTGGCGGGAGCACGCGGCCGTGTCACACTGACACTGGAACCACGTGTGCCCACTTAACCGCTCGTTTACAATCTGTCACCGGTGATTTCACTGGGATTGATCGACCAGGGACCCGGTGATTAACCGAGCCGAGGCAACGCGTGGCGCCGGTCATGCGTAACTACACCACAGCACAGATCACACTCCTGGTCAGAGAGACCGACTGAGCCCATGTCTCCATGGAGGAACCCCACTGTCTGCATAACGACTCTCTCCAAACACGCACCTGAACCGTAAACCCACTATAAGTGTTCCAGATAAATGGTAAATGGACTGCATTTATAGTGTTATTTTCTAACCAGTGGCCACTCGGAGACCTTTACAATACTGCCCAACAATCACCCATTCATGCACACATTCATTCACACACCGACGGCGGGGTCAGCCACGCAAGGCGACCGCCAGCTCATCAGGAGCAGTCAGGATGAGGCGGCTTTCTAAGGGATACCTCGACACTCCGGGGATCGAACGGGCAACCTTCCCGTTACCACGCCGTCTTACCTTCCATCCGGCGGAGCTGTTGCTGTCCCCCTTATCCTTGAAGTAGGGCACGTAGCGCACCATCCAGTCGTAGATCTGCGAAAGCGTCAGCCGCTTCTCCGCGGTGCTCTCGATGGCGCGCGTGATGAGGTCCGCGTACGACTGGTTCCCCCACGCGTTCCGCCGGGACGACTTGGCTTTACGCAGCTGGCCGGACGCGTCGCACGCGGCGCCCGCCAGGCACGGGTGCACCTCGGAACCGGGGGGAGGCACCGGGGAGGAGCAGACCGGATGCTGTAGGTCTCCTCCCGGCGTCCCGCAAGCGAGCCCCGCTCCTCGGCACGCGGGGACGTCCTCGGGCTCCAGCTTGATGCTGAGCAGCGGCGGCAGACCCCCGCCGCCGCCGCCGCCGGTGACCTCGCGCCCACCGGGAGGAGGAAAGCCCTCCTGGCACGGAGCGGCGGGCCAGGTGCACGAGCGAGGCCGACTTTGCGTCTCGAAATCCGAGTCGATATCAACCTGATGCGCGTCTAGTTCACCGTCCTCCATCATGGTTCTGTCTTCGGCTCAGAGCCGGTAACCGGAAAATAAATATCCACGAGACCTTCTGAGCTGCGTTCGTTGGTTTGGTCTTAACGTAGAAATCCGGGAAATGAACGGAGCGTGTAGTGTGTAGATCTAGAGATCTACACAGATCTATAGATCTAGAGATCTAGAGAGCGGATCTACAGAGCGCTATTCACCGGAGGAGGACCGGAATCATGATGAACGGAATCCCAGCCGTACGTGTAGAGATAAGAGCAGTAATAAGAGCAGCAGCAGCCTCTGGTCCATTGTCCCTTCAGGTGATGAGCGGGAGGTGCTGGGTGATGGATCGGTGCTCTACATCCCGGGAGAGGGTCGAGTCCCGCCGGAGCCACAGCAACAGATGAGAATCCAGATAAGAGAGAGATCACGCGCAGGTAGACGGCGGTGAAGGGTACCCGGGAGGGGGGGGGGGGGTCCCGGGTTTAGAGGACATCCACGGAGCGAGAAGCCATAAATAACCCGGAGAAAGGAGGTTGTTTTATCGAATCCCCCCTCGTTGACGAGACGCGAGAACCGTTCGCAGCGTCTCGCGCCCCGCTGTCTGCGACCGGAATGGAGATGCGTGCGCACGTGACCGATCGATACCATTCCAGTCTGGGTGAGAAGAGGAAAAAAGCATCACCCACTATACTCCGTCAGCTCCGTCAGCTCCACCTCTCTGCCTCCTCCTCCACTTTCTGCGTCCGCGAGACACCGGCTACACACACACACGCCCTTCCGCTGGGCTCCTCTCTCACGCACATGTGAGGCTCCCGGTCTCCTCCTCACTCCTCCTCCTCCTCCCCCCTGTCAGGTCTCCACACACGTCCTCATTTGCTTACAACTCGCCGCGTCGCCGTGAGCCCCACGATGACGCGCGCGCGGTGGAGAGGCGGTTGAGGGGAGTTCGCACGCGAGATCAATTCTGTAGGATAGCACGCGGACACTAGATGATAACCACCGCGTCACGTGAACGTCACATTGCTATCGCCTTGTTTTAAGCCGCTAAATTGACCTCAGCCAATTAATCAATTAATAGGAAAAATCGTGCCCAATTATAAATGTAAAAATGTGTTATTTATAACGATAAATAATGATGATATAACGTGATCTGGTTCGGATACTTTCTGGTTTTTAAACTGGGCGGGATGTGATGGTTTTTATCGGGAGTGAGAGATAAAGAGTGATCGAGAGGGGTGAGAGAACCACGCCGTGTCACGTGGTTCTAGTCTTTTGAGGTCGGACTGCAGCAGCATTCACATCCGTCACGAGACGACACGCACCTTGACTCACCTGCCGTCAAGGTGAGTATGGGGGGGACGGGGGGGACGACGACCAGATCACATAACCCTCACTTATGCGCTCCTTCTGTTCGATTTGATTTTTTAGCGACAACTTCTGATTTCATGCACGCACACACACACGCACAGACAGACAGACAGACAGACAGACAGACAGACAGACAGACAGACAGACAGACAGACAGACAGACAGACAGACAGACAGACAGACAGACAGACAGACAGACAGACAGACAGACAGACAGACAGACAGACAGACAGACAGACAGACAGACAGACAGACAGACAGACAGACAGACAGACAGACAGACACACACACACACACACACACACACACACACACACACACACACACACACACACACACACACACACACACACACACACACACACACACACACACACACATTAGTACTAGTTTGTTCAACAGGTTATCTTCAACTTGTTCGTGTTTCCAACTCGTGTCGTACCTGAACCCTGGCTCGGTCAGGTAACGTAAACACACACACATCATTCATCGTTCATCTATTTTCGTCTGCTCAGGAGCCAGACGTGTCAAGCCAACCAAAGCAAGCTCGTATGCAGCCCATTGGCTGAGCCCCGGCAGGCCCCGCCCACCCGGCGCAGCGCTTGCAGCCTACACTTAAACATTGCGCAATGACGAAAGAAAAACCACCGTGCGCCCAGACAGGAGGGATTTTGTTGTTGTGAAACGAGTGTGTCGAAAATAGCACGTGTCCTCAAACGTGGAGTGGCGTGTCACGGAGTCTCAGAGGGTGACTCAGGCCCCGGAGTCACTGTAATCACGGCCAAAGCGCTATGTCGCTAACGCCTAACCGTCGCACCAGGGAGTTAACCCCTGGGTTGCCATGACGCCCCTCCAGGGAACAGGGAATCAACCCCCCCCTCCTCCACCCCCACCCCACGACAAAATGAACTTCAACTGAATTCCTGGGAACCCAGAGATGAGTTCCTCCAGCCAGAAACTCTGACTGGTTGGACTGGGAGGCCTGGGACTGGGAACCAGGCCAGGTGTCTCTTCTTCTTCTTCTTCTTCTCCCATTGAATGAGGTCTAAGGAGATATCTGATGAGATGTGTGATGCTGTCCAGATCCACAGGTTTTAAATAGGGAGTCACTCTAGGATCCAGATCTGGTTTAACATACTTTTGAGATTATAGACACAGTGGATGGAGGTGATCGCCTCCTTCCTGTCCTCCACCCCCTCGTTCTCCACCTCCACCTCCACCATAACCTACTCCTCTACCATCACCTCCTCCTCAATCAGACCCGACAGAAGTGCTTTCTCTCTCTTAGACACTTCTAAGACCTCCGAGTGACAGAGGGAGGAAGAGAGGGAGAGGGGGAGACGGGGATATAGAGGGGGAGACAGCGCCAGGGAGAGAACACTAGATCAAGGGAGAGACAGAGAGAGAGAGAACAAAAGAAGAGAAGGAGAGACAGCAGACAGACGGATGGAGGAATAAAGACGAGCCCTGACTGGCACAGGTATTCATGTAGTCCACCATCTGTAGCGTCTAGTCCTGGTGTCTCTAGTCTGTACTCTAGGCCTGTAGTCTCTTGTCCTGAGCGCTTAGTCTGTACTGAGTCCTAGTCTCTAGTCTCTGGTCCTCAGTCCTCCTCTGGTCCTGAGTCCTAGTCTCTGGTCTCTGGTCCTCAGTCCTAGTCCCCAGTCCTCAGTCCTAGTCCCTAGTCCCTAGTCTCTGGTCCTCAGTCCTAATCCCTAGTCCTCAATCGTAGTCCCTAGTCTCTAGTCCTCAATCCTAGTCTCTTGTCCCTAGTCTCTGGTCCTCAGTCCTAATCCCTAGTCTCTAGTTCTCACTCTTAATCCCTATTCTCTGGTCTCTTGTCCTCAGTCCTAGTCTCTTGTCCCTAGGCTCTGGTCCTCAGTCCTAGTCTCTAGTCCTCAATCCTAGTCTCTAGTCCTCAGTCCTAGTCTCTTGTCCCTAGGCTCTGGTCTTCAGTCCTAGTCTCTAGTCCTCAGTCCTAGTCTCTTGTTCCTAGGCTCTGGTCCTCAGTCCTAGTCCTCAATCCTAGTCTCTTGTCCCTAGGCTCTGGTCCTCAGTCCTAGTCCCTGGTCGTCAGTCCTAGTCTTAATCCCTAGTCTCTAGTCCCTAGTCCTCAGTCCTAATCTCTTGTCCCTAGGCTCTGGTCCTCAAGGCCCGCCCGCCACTCCGGGCCTCATACCAGACATTCCGGAGGCCGCGCGGGATTGCCTGCCGGATCCCTGCGGCCGGCCCTGGAACGCCGCGGCGTTCCGCGCAGCCGCAGGACCCCGCCCGCCAGCGGAGGGCCGGAGCAACAACAAGACCCGGCAGCAGCGGCCCGCTGTCACCCAGCGCTCTGGCAGCACCGCGGAATCTGATTCACATCGCAAAGGAATGCTGCCGCCTCCCCCCCCCCTCCTCCCCCCTCGTTCCCCCCTCTTTGACTCATGCGAGAGGAGGCACCACCCCTTTTTTCCCTGGGACCCCACCAACCACCACCAGCAATATCCTCCGCTATGGCCCAGAGTAGCACAACGTTTCCCCGGACCCAGGGCCGGCCTTGTGGTTCCCCCAGGCACCGCCCTCATCCCGGCCCCTCCAGTGTGGGGAGGGGGGGGGGGGGGGACCACAAGGGGGCGGACCCCTGGGTCTCCCTCTGGGGAGAAGCCCCGCCCACACAGTCCTTTAACCAGCATACGGTCCCTCGACGACAGCGGAAGCAGGAGGGATCCCGTCCAGGAGTTAGGAGCTAACCCCGCACCGCACCACTTCAGACCTCGTTAAAGACTTCCTGGTCTTAGCAGTTTAGCCGATGCCCGGCTAAACTGCTCTTTATCAACCGTTCTGTTGGGAAAAACAAACCCTTCAATAACTCAGACCACTAACGATTGTCTTTTTATGTATGCTGGCGTTTTTTGTGCGTTAATACGACTACAGAACTCTATTACAGCGATTAAATAACAGCCTATAATAGCTGTATACAACATTTCCGTCATGCTACCGTTACGAGGCAGTAGCTCAAAGAGACACAGCCCTACTGACACAGACCTGCTCTGCTTTCAGTCTGTAGCAATAAAGGGTTTAGTGCAATAAATCCATGAGCTGCTCGGTTCAACGGGTCTTCTTACACCTCACTATCAGCCAGGCCAGGGGGTTCCAAACGGTGGTCCGAGAGTCATAAGTGGGCAGCATCAGCGGCCAAGGTGTGTTGTTAAGGATTTTGGATTGCTTTTTCACTGCATAACATTGGCCCTCCTCCAGAGTTAGTCAGTATCTTATCCTCTTTGTTGGGTACGGGGAAAGGGTTTACCTAGCGATTATGCTTGGCACTTGTTTCTACAAACATCTTTAATGTGCGACAGCAATATATTATTTCACTTTCTTATGACAAACATACTTTTGTAAGTCGCTTTGGATAAAAGCGTCTGCCAAATGCCCTAAATGTAAATGGATGAGTTAGGAAAGCCCAGCGCTAGAAATCCACATTCAACAACATTCGACGAGAGAAGCTATCCTTTCACATCAACATTCCTCACGTCGGGTCTGTAAAGAAAAAGGGGCTCCGCATCTCTCTGTGATGACACCGCTCTGTACACAGCGGAGGAGGGGCTAACAGGACGCTGGCGACCGCTCCGATCTCCCGGCAGGAGGCTGGATCTGTTCCGGGAGGAAGGCCGCTAAACACGAGTTCAGACGGGAGGAAGGAGCCTGCGTGTGTCGGATCCACATTAGCGCCACTCAGCTCTGGAGCTGAGAGACGCACTTCCTCCCTCTCCTCCGAGTGGCACCCAGCCGTCGTTTTGACGGTCGCAGTAAATCGTCCAGCATTCCCATCTGCGGGCCTTCACCTGCTCTTACTTCGTCTATTAGGGCGTCACAATATCTTGTCCTTTATGTTCATATTTGAACAGTAGCCTACACGCTTTTATCCGCATCTGCTAGTGGACGGACGGCATTAAGGAGCAGGTTGGAGTTCGGTGTCCACCCCAAATTAAACATCCCTTTATTAAAGACATTGCCCATGGGCGCCGTTCCGAGAGGCTTTCAACTCTTTTCAATATGAGCGTGGTTACGTCTTCACCTTCGCACTCTCCTAGTCCGGATAAACACCCGATCAATGCGTGGTGTGTGTCCTGTCCTCATCCGCCAATTACCGACCCTCCGCGGGAGGCCTCGACGATGACCCTCAGAAGATCTCCTGCGCTCGCATCATGTTGCTTTTTTAATTATTTACCGGATGCGAGTTACACGGTAAACCGTAATGTATCACTTTAGATTGGCCAAGCCGCCGGGGGATATGTAAGGAGTTCGGACGAGGCCGTAGTACGCAGGTATGCTGGGCGCTGTGTTATTGCTCAGTCTCCGGTTGCCGTGGGACACTAATGGGTTAACGCTGGAAAGAGGTAGAAACGGGGGACATAAATGCTTTTGTGAGAGGAAGAAAGGAAGGCTTTCACACAGGTCTATGTATCATTAAGCAATTGAGAAAGCTAATTAGAGTAGGAGGAAGAAATGTGCATATCTCAGGGCTAATTATTTCCATGGCAACCGCACCGCACGTGGCGATGATGTGAGGCTGGCAGCTGAGCCTGAGCCTGATACCTCGGTGTCGGGAAGAGCGGGGGCGCCCCCTTGTGGACACCTTGGTTTCTGGTCGATTTAAATAACCTGGAAGTCAGAAGGTCTCGGTACCTATTGACCATAATAACAGACAAGAGAAAACATATATTGGGTCTTTTTTTTATTAACTTGTAAAAAAAAAATCGTAGGAAAGCTCGAGAACGAACGCACACACAAGATTCTTCAGAAAATAAAATCGTATCGTCTCTTGTCATGTCATAGTCACCATGGGAACAGTGATGCAGATCATCCACATTGTACCAGGACGTGTGTTTCCAGCCTGTTTTGGGGGGAAAGTAAAGCATTGGACATTTGAACGTTTAAATGCCATGATATTATACAAAGGGAATAGACAAACTAATGCAATATCTTCTCCCCCTTTAATAATCCCTGAGCTTCTACAGGGGTGTAGGGAAAAACTGACATACTAGTAATAAAAACCAAGGGTACATCGATAGAGATGGTTGAATCTATTACTATGAATCTGAAGTCGCCGGCGCACGCCGCCACGGACCAATCCAAAGATCCGAACTCCAACCAATCACGACCCCCCTAGCCCCGCCCTCTCAGAAGTCAAGAGCCAATCCCAGAGCACCCGGGCAGGGCCGGCACCCCGGCCCCCCGGCCTCAGTGCCTCTGCTTGCTGGGGTCGATCTTCTCCAGGTGCACCAGGGGCTTGAGCTGCTCGGCGAAGCTGCGCATGTCCTCCGACACCGTGTCCTGGCCGGCGGGCGCCAGCACGCTGAGCTCCACCAGGTAGGACAGCGAGAGGCGCTCCGTGTTCTCCGTGTTGCCCGGCACCAGCACGCGCGACAGCTTGCTCACGACCACCTTCAGCGCGCCGCGGCGGAACACGTGCCCGTTGGCCACGAACTCGTGGTCCATGCGGAAGCCCATCTCGTTCAGGACGTCGGGCAGGCTGTGCGACGCCGACACGTCCAGGCAGTTGCGGACCAGCGCGTGCCGGCTCTTGTCGCCCACCTCGGGCTGGCCCAGGTAGCGCAGGTGCCAGGGCGCGGCCGGGTGCGACAGGGAGTGGCGCGCCCGCAGGATGAAGGGGTTGCCCTGCTGGCCCTTCAGCAGGTAGACCAGCTCGTGGTCCGTGAAGGTCTCCGGCTCCATGTTGTCGCACAGCCCCCGCAGCCGGTGGAGGAGGCTCTCCAGCGCCTGGTCCAGGACGCTGCCTGGGTGGGGGGGGGGCGGGGGGGGTTAACTTCAGTACACTTCAGTACAGTTCATTACAGTTCATTTTTTGTCATTTGACAAAAAATGAACTGTAATGGCACACCCAGGCAGCGTTACTTCAGTACAGTTCATTTTTGTCCTTGTTACAGGACGACAACGCAATGTTGTTGGAGCAAAACACAGACAGGCAAATCGTTTTGGTTGTCCACCCAATGATACATCATTTAAACCTCAATGAATCAATCACCCATTACCTTACACATAATAACTCCCCATAAATACCCCATAGGCTCCCCATAAATACCCCATAGGCTCCCCATAAACACCCCGTAGAAAACCCCAGAAAGGGCTGAAACCTGTAACGTGCTAAGTGCAATAAATAGATGCATCTCACAGGGTTGATGGGAGTGTTTTGCAGCAATGCAAACTCCAGGTCACATTTATGGGGGCGTATGGACAGAGGCAATTATGTCGCAGAGGGGTGTCCAGTGGGGGGGGGGGGGGGCAGACTGTCCATTTAGCAGCCTGACTGCAGCAGTTAGCCTATCCCGTTAGAGGGATTCTAGTTTCCCCCCCCACGGGTTCTGCTGTGATGGGCCTTTAAGAGGCGTTTCGAAATGGATCCACTGGTGACATCACAAGTGGGAGACCCCGCCCCCAAGAGTGACAAGGGAGAGAACGTATCAGATGACACCTTCAAAACACTCAAGAGTTTCCGGGTGTTTCGGCAGTTACGGACCTTAAGCTCAGAGGAAAGTGCTTTGAACACTCTGCTGGGTCGGAGTCTTCGCTCTGAGTTTCGTGCGGAAGTAAAGCAACCCGAGCCCTCTGAGATCACGTCACAACTATGGCCGCCCGTTTCATTGATGGACTAAAGTGAACTTGCAGCAAGGACAGACGCGAACTTAACACCCGTTCTAACATTTGCATTACGCTAAATTTACAGCTTACAATTATAAACATCACCTGATAAATTCTCACTCATGTTCAACCATCGCAGGCAGTTCTAATAACTAATTCATCAAATAAGCGCAAAGAGGTCCCTACGGGCATCCATACTTCTTGTGGTTATGAAGTCTTGTCTCACGAAGAATCTGTTTTCCGGTTTTATGACATAGCCTACGAACTTCTGAGGGGCGTTTCCTGAACTCTTATTTCAGAAGAAGGGAAGGTTTACATAAAGACACGCAAGAGCTTCCAAACTCCGAGCTGTTTTGAAGGCGGCAAGAGGCCGATACGTTCACCCCCTTGTCACTCATGGGGGCGGGCTCTCCCACTTGTAATGTCACCTCTATTCAACCATCATCTGACAGGTAGATTAGGGGCTCTTTGAATAGATGATACAATATTAGTACTACATGGTATTGGTAGGATAAGTAGTATGATACAATGTTAGTACAATGAATGAATGAATTAATTAATTAATTATATTTATATAGCGCTTCTGGAAACTCAAAGCGCTTACAATGAACCACCAGTGTGTAGCACCCACTTGGGTGATGCACGGCAGCCAATCGGCGCCAGAACGCTCCCCACACAGCAGCTTGAGGTGGAGAGTGAGGGAATTAATGAGTCAGCCAATTATACAGGAGGATGATTAGGGGGCCAGAATAAATGAGCCTGGTTGGGCCAGGACACCGGGGAAACCCCTACTCTTTGCGTTAAGTGCCCCCTGGGATCTTTTATGACCTCAGTGAGTCAGGACCTCGGTTTTACGTCTCCTCCGAAGGACGGCGCCTTCCACAGCACAGTGTCCCCGTCACTGCACTGGGGCATCGGGACTGATGTTAAGGCCAGAGGGAAGAGTGCCCCCTACTGGCCAAGACCGGACACCACTTCCAGCAGCAACTCAAGTGTTCCCAGATGGTCTCCCATCCAGTACTAACCAAGCCCACACCTGCTTAGCTCCAGAGATTCAGCTAAGGCAGGGATGTCATTCATCTGGTTGATGACAATATCAGTACTATACATGGTATTGGTAAGATAAGTAGACTGATACAGTATCAATTCAGTACTAGACATGGTATTGGTAAGATAAGTAGTCCGATCCATTATTTAGAGTCAGACTTTTTTTGGTGTAATTCTAGCTACACAATTCAGAAACATCACACTACAAAATACCAAACATAACCCTAGATCCAGAATCCCCTGCGCCTCACTGGGGTGAATACAGGTGGCCGTGGCGCTGCCGTTACCTTGCAGCAGATACTCCATCATGTTGATGGAGCCCCCGGTGACGGGCATGACGCTGACCGGAGGAGCCTCCATCTCTGGGGGGACACATCCGTCACAACAGTTAATAATAATATTAATAACAATGCATTTTATTTATGGGCGCTTTCCTTGATACTCAAGGTCCCCGTGCAAAATCAAACATAAGAGCAAGCAAAAAAAAGAAAAAGAAAAAAAGAAAAACATAATAAAACGTGTACAAAAGAAAAGAGGGGGGGGTCATTCTAGTCCCAAGATGCAACTGACTTAAAGGGAGTAGGCTTGTCTGAATAGATACGTTTCCAGGTGAGATTTGAAAGTGATAATGATCACTATAACCTCATTATGCCCTCGTCAAAACTACGTTATTCGTATCGCTCTTAATCACATACTTATAGTCTCCAAGGGCTTCACCCCTAAACGTTCAAATTTACATTCAGGGCGTTTAGCAGATGCTTTTATCCAAAGACAATTACAATAAGTACATTTGTCAGAGGACAGAGAACAGAAATATATCGCTGTTGGTACAGTAAGGATGTTCATAGAACCAAGTACCAAGCACTAACAAACGCTAGGTTAACCCATTCCCCGTACACAACAGAGATAGCTAGGATAAGAGGCTGCACATTGCCAAGTGCCAGGACGTACAACATACATTAAGTGTGCAAGAGACGGTGGGGGGTTACGGGGGGGCTATGCAGAGTCTAGGTGAACTCTGAGCAAAGGAGTATTGAGTCTTCGGCGGAAGCAGTTGTTGACCTTAAGATACATTAAGAACCGCCCAAGGGGAGAGGTCCCGCCTCCCTGGGATGAGGCCGTGTCCTTACATCCGTGGTGTGTTTACTAAAACTATGATTTCAGTCACATCCCGGCCGACCACAAGTCAACTAGTTACCAATCAATCAACCAATGGGGTCCCTGGCTCTGTGTATTGCGATACAAACACCGCGATAGAGCTTGTGAAGTCATACAGACACACACACTCGTTTAAAAAAACAGAAAGGCTCATCTTCGTGTTGAAGACTGGTATAGGAAGTTGATCGGCAGACGCTCGTTTATTCCCGATAGATTCGTTTGCTATGAGCTAACAAGCTAGCCAGGTAAACAATACAGGCAACACTGCAGTCAGGCTCCGTTAGCATCGGCTAAGCTAACTACGACCGTACTTGAAAGTGTCTCCCCCGGTGTGTTAGCTATGATAGCGCTGTTAGCTTTCACTCCATGAATCTCCGGTGAGCTCTCGTCTGTATTTAATGTGTTGAATACCTGTTAGTATACTGCGATGTTGGGCTGAGCTGTGGGGAGGAGAACAACCATGGGGGTACCGTGGAGCACACGGCTGCAACCCGGCTGTGAGGTCCGCCTGTCGAGAGTGTTGCCAGATTGGACCAGATTTCCCGCCCAATAAAGCCAAGTACAATACAGTATATTGGGAAGTGGTTCTCAGATGCCGCTTTCACACCAAAAAGAACCGAGAGCCAGTTCCGGGCTGGTGCTAGGGCCAGTTCCAAACTGGTTCCAGCCTTACCCCAGTTAAGAACCGGTTGGTTTCACACCGGCCAGAGCCAGCCATGGAGCCGGCGTGAGCAACGTCATGACGTCACTGCAAACGTCTCGGCTAGTGAGCTTGGACAGAAGCATACGGCCGACATCTTTCTTTATTCTGGGTGGAAATAGTAACATAGTTACGCCATCAAATGCGTTTATGGAAACATTTTTAGCGAGAAATGTGCATTTTACTTTCATAATGTTCGCTCGGTGAATGTGAAGGATGTTTGGTTTGATAGTTATGACGAAGAGGGAACGCTCCGTTCACTTGCATGGACATGGACTCATCTAGCTGCGTTGGCGCGTTGACGCGTTGAACCACCACACAATAGGCGCGCAGAAGAACCCTCGCGCCAGTTTCAAACACAACAACAATTTCGTCTTCGATTCAATCCGTGTATGGTTCGTTCTTTGAATATTCCGATTTAAAACAAAATCAGAAAAAAACAAAAAAGAACCATACACGGATTCATGTCCATTGTTTACTTCGGTGTTTTAAAAAATGCCGGTCTTCGTTGGTCTTCCTGTTTATGAAGGTACGGATAACTCCGCCCCCTGCCCCCGGCGTAAAAGCGGTTCTAGTTCTAGCCCAGCTCTAAAGTGGGGCCAGAGTTGAACCGGTTTTTAGGGGCCGGAGCCGGTTCTTTGGCGGTGTGAAACCAAAGCCCTGGCCCTAGCTCCGAACTGGCCCGGAACCGGCCCCGATTTTGCGGCGGTGTGAAAGGGGCAACACCTTCTTTACAGGTGTACCTCCTCTTAAATATTTTTTCAGCCGAGTAGGCCTACCTCCTTCACCGACACATTTATTTATTTAAATGTAAAATAAATGATTAGATGTAAATGACCCCTAAAAACAACCCAAGCTATACACTACACGTCAAACTCAATATTTATAATTAAATAGATAAAGAGGGACCACTGTGTTTTAATTACTTTGTTTTAAGTGATGGGTACCAGAGTTTTCGCGCGCGCATTGCGCGTGCTCGACCTCTATTTGTAATTGACAGGGGTAATTGTTCAATGGAAAGTGTAGTATACTATGCATGCAAATCAATTATTTAATAGCTTTTACTGTTATTCAGGGCTGATAAGTGCATTGACATTTTAAAATGCAAGGCAACTACTATTGGTTGATTGAAAATAATATTAATCATTGAGATTAAACATCTCTTCCAGTGTCCGGGCCAAGACAAGCATGCACTAGCATACAGTCTCACATAGCATACACACAAAACCTTAGAAAAATAAAACAACTAAAACAGTCCGCAGGGGGGAAGGGGGATATCAATATCGCAAGATATTTCGGGAGGCTCAAGGAGAAGAGTAATATTAAGTTTGAGCAACAAAGTCTAAAGACATTTCGGGAGGCTCAATGAGGAGAGTAAAGTATAGTCTTATAATAATAATAATAATAATAATAATAATAATAATAATAATAATAATAATACATTTAATTAAGAGGCGCCTTTGTCTTGTGGTGGACTCTACAGACATAATTCACCACCTACTGTGTTATTGACCTGTTTTCGTTGTGTTATAGTTGACAGTCCCGTAGGGATTCAGTAGAAAATGTGTAGATTAAGGCTGGGTCATTGTGGGCTAAATCACTTTTTATTTATTGTAGTGTCTGGTTTATGAGAATGTGGGAGTTCTAAGACAGTAAAACATGTTTTCCTGGAGTATAGAAAATATAGGACGGAAAAACATGCATTATTTGGTAGATTGTTGGGACTTGGAGTTCAGGCTTTTCGTTTTTTTCCTTGTTTGGTCACTCTGTTAACCACAAATTGACCTCCAAGGCAATTTTGCAATTTCTGCACAATGCAGGACTGTATGTAAAAATCGAGTTCAACATCGCACCTGTGGAGGGCAGTAATACGCTAAACAGCTTCTGTCGAAGTCTTACTACAGGTAGAAGAAGAACTCGCGGGAAAATCAACAGAGAATCTCCCGCGAGTTCCCGCCTTTATTATGTCCATGGTTCCCGGCACGCGAGAGGAACAGTCATTCTCTGAGAATGCATGTTGCGGATGTTGTGCAGCACTGCACGGTGAAGTAATGTTAGAGATATAACCACTCGTTATTGAGTAGTTATATGCAGCGACACTTTTGTTCCTAGTAACGCGGTTGTGTGTAGGTTTTCGTTTTATTTTGTTAATGCGTGGATTTCGAGGGAGGACGCTGTTCGACTGCTTTGCCGTGGCCGAAAGCTAAGGACTTTTGCATTGCGATCTCTGCTGCTGCTGCGTATGGGTAATTAATCTCTGCACCACATCTTTGGGAAAGCCCTCATACCTGTGGACGCACTACAAAGCCCTATCGATGTAGAGGCATGTAATGAATACTACAGGATGAGGCTCAGTTTGTGTTTATGTGTTTTATCTCCAGCCTCCGCTCCCCTGAAACAGAGGCTCTTCCGGGTACTTCTCCTTCTCCTGTCGATGTTCCCCACTCTACTGCATGGTAATGCATCCCTTATTACACATTTTCATCACGACAAAATGTTAGTACTAGACTCAGAGGAGTGTATATGACATGTTACTAGACTCAGACGAGAGTGTACAGGACATGTTACTAGACAGACGAGAGTGTACAGGACATGTTACTAGACAGACGAGAGTGTACAGGACATGTTACTAGACAGACGAGAGTGTACAGGACATGTTACTAGACAGACGAGAGTGTACAGGAGGACATGTTACTAGACAGACGAGAGTGTACAGGACATGTTACTAGACAGACGAGAGTGTACAGGACATGTTACTAGACAGACGAGAGTGTACAGGAGGACATGTTACTAGACAGACGAGAGTGTACAGGACATGTTACTAGACAGACGAGAGTGTACAGGACATGTTACTAGACTCAGAGGAGCTTACAGGACATGTTACTAGACTCTTGAGGAGTGTACAGGACATGTTACTAGACTCTTGAGGAGTGTACAGGACATGTTACTAGACTCTTGAGGAGTGTACAGCACATGTTACTAGGGCTGCTCGATTATGGGAAAAATGATAATCGCGATTATTTTGGTCAATATTGAAATCACGATTATTCAAACGATTATTTTCGAGTTTGAAAACATGATGTATTTATTCAGCATGTCTCCCAAAAAACACTTTTCTAACTGAGAACTTTGAATTTTTGACTTAGACAAATACACAAAATGGTCAAAAAGAAAAATATTCAAATCTAAAATAATGTACAGATATGTATCCAGTTGTTCTTTGTGATTGTTTGGCGCTAAAATCGAAATTTGATTTATCGCCCAGCCCTAAATGTGACTAGACTCAGGAGTGTATATGTCATTTTACTAGACTCAGAGGAGTTAGCGTACATTTTAGATGGAAAGTGATTTAATGGATGACATGGTAGTCATATGGATTGATCCTGGTCCAAATCTCCGCTCATAACGACGTAGGGTAGGATATACATATGGACTCAGATTGCCCTCTACATGTCTACGGGCAGTTTGGGTTAGTCATTTCAAACAAACTTTCTTGCTTACCCCCAATATTTAAAGTTTTGATACTTGGCCCAAACACGGTGCTTCGGTTGCTTTAATCTGTAAAGAAGACCCTATAATTAGTTGGTCAGATTTGAGGTGGAGTTCCATCATTATGTCAGATCTAACTCTGACGGAGGAGTCCAGAGAGAACACCAGAGATTGAGGGAGCAAAGGTTCCCTATGAACAAACCCAGTCATGAGTGACGTCATGACTTTGTGTCTTTCTAATATAGGTCAACTTCTCACTACGACGGCGCTGGTCGGGGAGGACTTCTGTCGAAGTCTTACTACAGGTAGAAGAAGAACTCGCGGGAAAATCAACAGAGAATCTCCCGCGAGTTCCCGCCTTTATTATGTCCATGGTTCCCGGCACGCGAGAGGAACAGTCATTCTCTGAGAATGCATGTTGCGGATGTTGTGCAGCACTGCACGGTGAAGTAATGTTAGAGATACAACCACTCGTTATTGAGTAGTTATATGCAGCGACACTTTCGTTCATAGTAACGCGGTTGTGTGTAGGTTTTCGTTTTATTTTGTTAATGCGTGGATTTCGAGGGAGGACGCTGTTCGACTGCTTTGCCCTGGCCGAAAGCTAAGGACTTCTGCATTGCGATCTCTGCTGCTGCTGCGTATGGGTAATTAATCTCTACACCACATCTTTGGGAAAGCCCTCATACCTGTGGACGCACTACAAAGCCCTATCGATGTAGAGGCATGTAATGAATACTACAGGATGAGGCTCAGTTTGTGTTTGTGTTTTATCTCCAGCCTCCGCTCCCCTGAAACAGAGGCTCTTCCGGGTACGTCTCCTTCACCTGTTGATGTTCCCCACTCTACTGCATGGTAATGCATCCCTTATTACACATTTTCATCACGACAAAATGTTAGTACTAGACTCAGAGGAGTGTATATGACATGTTACTAGACTCAGACGAGAGTGTACAGGACATGTTACTAGACAGACGAGAGTGTACAGGACATGTTACTAGACAGACGAGAGTGTACAGGACATGTTACTAGACAGACGAGAGTGTACAGGACATGTTACTAGACAGACGAGAGTGTACAGGACATGTTACTAGACAGACGAGAGTGTACAGGACATGTTACTAGACAGACGAGAGTGTACAGGACATGTTACTAGACAGACGAGAGTGTACAGGACATGTTACTAGACTCAGAGGATCTTACAGGACATGTTACTAGACTCTTGAGGAGTGTACAGGACATGTTACTAGACTCTTGAGGAGTGTACAGCACATGTTACTAGGGCTACTCGATTATGGGAAAAATGTTAATCACGATTATTTTGGTCAATATTGAAATCACGATTATTCAAACGATTATTTTCGAGTTTGAAAACATGATGTATTTATTCAGCATGTCTCCCAAAAAACACTTTTGTAACTGAGAACTTTGAATTTTTGACTTAAACAAATACACAAAATGGTCAAAAAGAAAAATATTCAAATCTATAATAATGTACAGATATGTATCCAGTTGTTCTTTGAGATTGTTTGGCGCTAAAATCGAAATTTGATTTATCGCCCAGCCCTAAATGTTACTAGACTCAGGAGTGTATGTGTCATGTTACTAGACTCAGAGGAGTTAGCGTACATTTTAGATGGAAAGTGATTTAATGGATGACATGGTAGTCATATGGATTGATCCTGGTCCAAATCTCCACTCATCACGACGTAGGGTAGGATATACATATGGACTCAGATTGCCCTCTACATGTCTACGGGCAGTGAGGGATTAGTCATTTCAAACAAACTTTCTTGCTTACCCCCAATATTTAAAGTTTTGATACTGGGCCCAAACACGGTGCTTTGGTTGCTTTAATCTGTAAAGAAGACCCTATAATTAGTTGGTCAGATTTGAGGTGGAGTTCCATCATCATTTCAGATCTAACTCTGATAGAGGAGTCCAGAGAGAACACCAGAGATTGAGGGAGCAAAGGTTCCCTATCAACAAACCCAGTCATGAGTGACGTCATGATTCTGTTTCTCTCTAATATAGGTAAAATTATCACTATGACGGCGCAGGTCGGGGAGGACGTCTTTCTGTCGCACTACCTAAAGCTGCCCAAAGAACTGACTGAGACGCTGAAATGCTACAAGGTAGTTGTTGATGAAAAGGACAAAATGGTCGGACTCGGAAGAAACTTTTACATTGACTGCTTCAAGGACAAACCTCCCAAGGACAATTCTAAACTACCGAGTCCTGAGAACAGCGGGAGAACGTCGCTGTTATTGAAAGACGTCATACTGTTCAACGTCACACGGGCCGATGAAGGGAACTACATCTTTGCGTTCCCCCTCGAGAGGAAGGAATACACCATCCAGCTTCTCATAGGTGAGAATGCTACCAGTAGGGCGGATAAGATGGACTTTAAGTGTGTCTGTGTTAGGGCTGTCAATCCTCCCCTCAAATCATATTCGAATTTCTAATGTTTCTTATGTTGAATATTCGAATAATATTCGAATATTTTAATGTTTTTTTATTTATTTTTTATTACATCATTATATACACCGATACCATCTTATTATTAGGCCTACGTCCCGCGTCCACTAGAGGGCGCGTCAACCAAATCTGTTATGTAACATTTACAACAAGTTTTACCAAATCAATACAAAACTTATATAAATAGGTAAGATATAACGCCAGAAATATTCAAGCAATGATGTTTAATGAAGAAGCTGATGTTCAATCATTCAAATACACACACACACTGCTATTTTACGATGTTATTCTTGGCTGTTTTGACCGTGGCTCTTCCTCAGCCGCTAACTGTTCTGCGTACTCCGAGTAATGCACTGAATGGAGGTGTGCGCTCATGTTGCTCGTAGTCGAGTGGTACTTTAACGATTTACAGCATAATTTGCAAATGACGGTTTCTCTGGACGTAATCTTCCCGTTTCTCGATGGAAATCCGAAAGTTATGCTTTCCATCTCTGTGTCTGCTCGCGCGCTGCTTTTCACCATCTTGTAAGCATACAATGCCGAACGTCACGACGCAGGACGTTGACTTTGATTTGCGTCGTTGCTAGGCAAAAGTTAAATGTAATTCTTGAGTTCGAACGTTAGTTGCCGCACTCGAATGTTCTCCTTTTTTTAAAAATTCGAATTATATTCGAATAGCGAAGTTCGTTTTGACAGCCCTAGTCTGTGTGTGTGTGTGTGTGTGTGTGTGTGATGTTACATATATGGCAACCGTACTCAAGTCCACTTCAATTCCGTGGCCTGAGGACACTTGGGAGAGGTGTGCTCAGGCCACGGTACAGATGCTAATGTGCCGACACGCATCGGCTCATTAGCCGAGTCTAGACGCACGGAGTCTAGACCTCTTTGGAATAATTGGCACACTCCCGAATGTTTTTATTTTTTTATGAATGAAGACACCCGCATGCAAGAATAAGTTCACGTCTGAGTGTAGGCTACAAATGTGACTAACTATTTACAAGTGCATAAACGCCAACATATTCTTTATTCTGCTGAAAACTTGTTTTTTTACCCGAACAGAGCCTCGTAAGGACAGTTCTTCTGCGTCTCTCTCGTAGATTGCGCCGTCTTTCAATGTCTTTGTTTAACACGACTGTATCACCTTCTCTCACATGATCAGCAGCTTGCGGATTTCGCTTTCTTTCAAGTTAGAAGTCCACTGCTCATGATCATATCGCTGCGTTGTCTCTGTGGAGACAGTCCACTTCAACACCACCTGGGACCCCCTGCCAATGTGTGCAGGGTCCGGGAGGGTAAATCGGGGTTCTAGCTCAAGCAGGCAATTTACCTCGGGCAGTGTAAACGCGCGGACCGTGCCGCGAAAAAGCGTGCATAAAACTGCCTTTTTGGCAGTGTAAAAACGCTCAGTGAGAGAGGGCTGTATCCGAGTAGAACGGCTCCAAATAAGGAACAAAGTCAGTAAAGTGTCATCTGTGTTCTCTGTGTTGTTCTACTAAGCAGCGGACGCTTGGTGGTAAGGCTGGGCGATATGACGATATATATCGTGTGATGATATAAAAATGTCTATAATTTCATATTATTCTCTCGTTTATATCGTCTTGTCGTCGCAAATCACACTCTTTACGGTAATATTTTACGTCATTTGGACGACGCTTTACATTATTCCACACGGCACATGATTGAACGAAATAGGCCTTTCCATGTGGCCACTTTATATAAGCTACCGTAATTTTCGGACTATAAGACGCGCCTTTTTTTTCTTATTTTTCGATTCTGCGGCTTATATAACGGTGCGGCAGAGAACAGCTGATTTGGAACGGAATAACAGCTGTTCGCTTTCACGGGGAAAAACTAAGGAACTTCAACCTACTTAGGCCTACAAAAAAAAAATATGCAGATACTGTCAAAATCGTTTCCAGGGAGAATATAGGGATTATTAATGTTGTTTTTGATGGTGATTTTTTCTGGAACGAGTATTCAAATATTTACTCGGAAAAACCAACGAGTATTCGAAGCCTGAAAAATGGCATTTGGGCCAGCCCTAATGGTAATTAAACATTAAAACACCTGTGGTTTATAGTCCATTGCGGCTTATGTACACATCATTCAATTTAAGTGCTGCGGCTTATACGGTGCGCTTATCCGGTGCGCCTTATAGTGCGGAAAATACGGTATTTATTCATTGAATTTACAGAAGATGTGCTATATCGTGATATATATCGTTATCGGGATATGAATGACCTATATCGGGATATGATATTTTGGTCATATCGCCCAGCCCTAGGTTACTCACACATATTCTCTCACTGTGAATACTAATGTTGGGTAACAATCCTTAGTTCCTAAAGTGCTGACCCTACCCTGACTCTACCTCCAGGTGTCGTGTCCTCCGTTACCATCAGCCTGGAGGAATGTCCCGACTGCAGCGGTCTGGTGCTGAGGTGTGAGTCTGTGGGCTGGTACCCCCGCCCACAGCTCTCCTGGTGGACCGATGGAGGCCTCCCCCTCCCTGCTGTCACCATGAACACCACCCGGGACCCCACTGACGGCCTCTACACCATCAGCAGCACCGTGGTGGTGGAGAGGGGCCAGGGAGCCAGGAACTACAGCTGTAGAGTTCACCAGGAATGGTTCAACCAGAACAGGGAGGCGGAGATAGCCATTCAGGGTACGTCCCGTCAAGTCATGGGATGAGCTGTCACTGAGGCTGTTACACACGGGCCTGGCAGAGGGATGTGAGGGTGTGAGGGCGCACTCACACTAGGCCATCTGTACCATGCCAAAGTCCGTTTCACACCTGTACCGTGCTCAAATCTAGATCGTTTGGCTAGTGTGAACACGCCAACCGTACTCAAGTCCACTTCAATTCCGTGGCCTGAGCACACTTGGGAGAGGTGTGCTCAGGCTAATGAGCCGACACGCATCGGCTCATTAGCCGACCCTGTTCGTCACGGCGCCAGCTTTCTTTGTTCACTGGAGAAGGCGGGGCTGCGCACGGAGCCTAGACCTCTTTGGAATAATTTGCACACTCCCGAATGTTTTTATTTTTTTATGAATTAAGACACCTGCATGCAAGAATAAGTTCACGAGTGTAGGTACAATCGTGACTAACTATTTACAAGTGCAAAAACGCCAACATATTCTTTAATTTGCCGACAACAGAAGCCTTGTAAGGACAGTTCTTCTGCGTCTCTCTCGTAGATTGCACCGTCTTTCAACGTCTTTGTTTAACACGACTGTATCACCTTCTCTCAGATGATCAGCAGCTCGTGGATTTCACTTTCTCTCAAGTTAGAAGTCCACTGCTCATGATCATATCGCTGCGTTGTCTCTGTGGAGACAGTGCACTTCAACACCACCCGGGACCCCCTGCCAATGTGTGCAGGGTCCGGGAGGGTAAATCGGGGTTCTAGCTCAAGCAGGCAATTTACCTCGGGCAGTGTAAACGCGCGGAACGTGCCGCGAAAAAGGGCGTGCATAAAACGGCCTATTTGGCAGTGTAAAAACGCTCCGTGAGAGAGGGTGTCACGTTAAAATTGTACCGGGGGCGAAAATTTTACCGGCCTACGTCATCCATAGTAATCCATTCCAAACCTGCCTGGCAACAGACGATCGCGTCGCCCGTTGCCTGGCAACGGGCGATCGCGTCGAATGACGTGGAAGGTTCTTGAACATTCGTGAACTCGTTCATTGAGCGCGACAAGACAGATAACACTTATTTTACGAATTACATTTATTAGCGTTCCTAACTTTATATTTGTATTGTATTGTATTGTATTTATCTACTTCCCTACACAGTAATAGCTACATGTTATGGGGATAACGTGAATAATAATAATAAAAAGCATTTACCAGTTAGTAAATGCCTGCTCACCTATCTACCCATCTATCTATCTTTTATCTATCTATCTATCTATTACCTACAATCTATCCTCTAAATTTAATTAAGGAAATTAAATTAACACAAGCTAGCTAGACTATGATACACATTAAACACTCAGTTTACTAGCTAAATTCGATTAAACAATTAAATGCAATACAAATATAACGTAAAAACAAGTGTTATCTAGCGATCCGTTATCTGTATTATATTATTTTGTCTTCGGCAACATGACCGCGATTTAATCCTGCCTGGCAACGGACAACCCCTTACTTAATCTGTTGTCCGTTGCCTGGCAACGGACAACTGATGACGTAGGCCGGTTATGACGAAGAGGGAACGCTCCGTTCACTTGCGTCCATGTCCATGCAAGTGAACGGAGCGTTCCCTCTTCGTCATAACATCAAACCAAACATCCTTCACATTCACTGAGCGAACATTATGAAAGTAAAATGCACATTTCTCGCTAAAAATGTTTCCATAAACGCATTTAATGGCGTAACTATTTAACTATTTCCACCCAGAATAAAGAAAGATGTCGGCCGTGGCTGCGCTGGAGTCCGAGGTAGGAAACCCAAACGCCGCCGTGTTTGGGTGCATGATAGAGTTTAGATCGGGTTAGATTAAATAATCTCGGATATAAATAACAATAATCGGGTTAAATAACTTCACATGGTGTGTCTGGTGTGTTTCCAGCATTCGCAGTGTTTATCAGCAGAGATATAGTCCGCCAAGACGTTGAGGTTGCTTAGCAACCAGAGACTCTGTCCATGCAAGTGAACGGAGCGTTCCCTCTTCGTCATAACTATCAAACCAAACATCCTTCACATTCACCGAGCGAACATTATGAAAGTAAAATGCACATTTCTCGCTAGAAATGTTTCCATAAACGCATTTAATGGCGTAACTATGTTACTATTTCCACCCAGAATAAAGAAAGATGTCGGCCGTATGCTTCTGTGCAAGCTCACTACTCTCTGCCAGTGACGTCGGGTCAAGCTCCACGCTGATTGGCTACCGCGGCTAAGCGTCACGCGTTGGAGCGTTGAAAGTTCAATTTTCTGAACTCCGGGCGTTGGTGCGTTGGGCGCGTTACTGCGTTTACGTGCGTAATTACGTGCAACTGCCGCGCCTAACGCCCACAACGCAACGCTTCAACGGTTCAACGCGTGTACCGCGCCTAGACCAATGGTTCCCTATGCAAAAATGCCGATTTTCAACGCCCCTAACGCGAGCAACGCGGTTGGTGTGGCCGTACCTTAAGGGTTACCAGTTTGAGCTACGGGCTGAGGTTACAAACATAGGAGACAAACGGAACATAAGAGCCTGCTTTCAATGGTCAACACATTGATTCAATAAAACTGTGACTGCAATCAAACCCATTCGTGTCATAATTTCATGGACTGCACTTGTCAATGTTTTTGTTAGGAGTTCTTGCGAGAGGTTTTGCACAACTGTAATGGAAAAGTCCATATGTCGCTTACCTTTCAATCATTGAAGCTGTGTCTTCTATTCCTTGTGTTACCTAGCCAGCCCATCTAGCTCCCTTTGTGGTTCACCTTATCCAGGGGTAAACCGGTCACAAGGAAGCAGTGAGCCCTGACCATGGCCCTGACGCATTCATCTGCTTGACGAGTTGAACTCTGAACTGTTCCTCAGGTTAACATCTCCCTCCTTTGATTACTGACTTCTGTTCGGAGGGGGTGAACCTGTTAAAGGACTCAGTTAGCATATTGTGTGCCCTGTCTGCTAGAGAGCAGACTGGTGTATGCATACGTTAAATTGGTTTATTGAGGCAAGTTCAATATAGGTTATAGTTCAAAAGTCAAATGCGTACTTATGTCCTTTCGATTTCTTACAGTTTAGGCCGCTGTTGGCCGTACACGCTAGCATTCTGCTAATGTATTCTTATTGGTCAGGGACGGACTTGCAACTGATTACTACCAGAGACATCGCTTGAGGGCATCTGAAGCTAAAGCAGAATCAGAAACATCTCAAAGAGGACTTTCCATCGAAGTTAATTGTTATATATTATATACATTTTGTGTGCGGAAGTGCCACAGTGACTCAGAACTCACCGTAAACCAATTTCTAAGTTTACTTATCTGGTCTAAAAAATCTGTTCAAAAAGAAGATGACGGTCACATATTTGCATGCTGTATGCAAAATATGTGACGTCATCGTCTTTTTGAAAGGATTTTTAGAACATAAGTCAACTTAAAAGTTTCAAGATTCAGCTAAGTGTATTATCTTAGCACCCCCTTTTGAATGCAGTTTTCAAATTACTTGACAAAAAATGACACCCTGAGAAAAGTGGAATTTGAGGATGAAACCCCAGACTCCCATTCATTCCAAGTACCCCTGACTGCAGCCCGCAGACGGTGATCAATGTGGGCGGTGCTCAACGTGCCAACATTGTGCACCGCCGCCCACATTGAGAGACCTTGCAGCTTTTTACCGCCCCCTGGTGGCAACGACAGCGGTTAAGCTGCAGAAGTTCTCCGGGGCAACGCAGCTGGAGCCATACCTGGCCCAGTTCCGGCTTGCAGAGTGGCACAACGGCTGGGCTGCCGAGGAGGCCGTCGTCTACCTTACGCTGGCCTTGGAGGGGACGGCAGCGCGGGTGCTGCTCGACCTGGACCAAGCGGACCAGCGAGACCTTCAGGCCCTGACCAGAGCACTGGAGAGGCGGTTCGGTGAGCGGGTCTACAGCGACCAGAGCCGGCAGTCGCTGGCTCCTCACCGCCGCAAGGAGGAGGAGAGCCTGGGGGTCTACGCTGCTGATGTCCAGCTGTTGACCCCACGCGACTACCCAGAATTCCTGCTGCACGGGAGGCCCTGGTGCTCCACGCCTTCCTGCGGGGACTGGTGCCGGAGTGTCTGGGGCAGCATGTCCGGCTCACCGAGCCCCAGACCCTCGATGCAGCTCTGGACCAGGCGGAACGGGCTGAGGTGGAGCTGTGCTGCCGTCGCTGTGGTGCATCCGTGGACACGGCTGGGGCAGCGCTCCCCCCGGCACAAAGAACGTGGGGGTCAAGTCCAGGCAGCGGAAGGACCGGGTCCGGACGCCCCCCCCCTTCCTGCCACTGAGATGCCTGGGGCTTCCCATGCACTTTGGCGGCACGACAGGGCTGACCGTGAGCCGCAGCAGTGTGGGCAGCTGGGGCTGGTCGAGGACTGCGGGTGGACGGGGCAGCGTGCCACCCATCCTCGTCCCAGCCACCGGCGTGGCCCTCGAAGGGCCAGGCGTCGGAGGGCGGCGGCGGATGGGGTGCCCGAACGGCGCTCCAGAGCCCCCCTACAGCGGAACCTGGTGGGGGGCCCCGATGGAGGTGGTCGCCGACCACACCCCCAGGACTTCTACGGACTGTGGGAGACGGGCGTCCCAACCAGGGAGGAAGGCTGCGCCGCAACGGGGCCGCCGCTGGCAGTGCCCAAGGTGGCGGCCCCCAGAAGACTCTGGACTATGTGTTGGGTGTTGGGGTCGTCGGGACGTCTGACCCCTAAGGTGGGGAATGTGGCACACAGCACACAAATAGCACGGCAAGGCCGAAGCGGCTGTGAAAATAGTGAAATCACTCAGCAAGCGGGCAAAAGCAGAGGGCACAGATGCATGGATGGCCATCCTCCACTTGCGCAACACGCCCACAGAGGGGTTGGACAGCAGCCCCGCCCAACGCTTAATGTCACGAAGGCTCAAGACCTCGCTGCCAGTTGAAGACGGCCTGCTGCAGCCACATGTGGTGGTCGGAGAGACTGAGAAGTTGCGGTGGAAACATCGGATGGCGAAATCGACCTACGACTGATCCGCCAGGGACCTCCAAGAGCTGATCGTGGGAGATCGGATCAGAATGAACCGGCTACCAGGTGATCGCACGGGTAGATGGCCGCCGGGCCAATGCATCCAGAAAGTCGCTCCTCGCTCATTCGGGGTGGATGTCGACGGCACACTTTACAGACGCAACCGTGTGGATCTTCGGGTGGCAGAGCACTCAGCTGAAGCACAGCCAATCGGTAGGCAGGAGCAGAACGGTCCTGAACAGGGTCATATCACTGGGAGTCAGCCGCAGCCGAGACCGGGCATGGGTCAGGCCAGGGCGAACCAGAGGGGACCGAAGACGCTTAGGACCAAAGACCAAGCAGTCTGGCTCCGCGCACCCCGAGTACAGCGCTGCCTGGACTGTGCCCGACACCAGGGAAGCACAGCGGCACACCGAGCCAGGCAGTCTCCACACGTAGCGGCCGCCTCTCACGGCCACCTGAAAGACTGAACTGGTGACTTTGGTGGAACTGAGGCTCCACTAGAGCCCATATGCACTTACACGTACGAGACATGAGAACATGGGTTCAACGAGGGTGTAGGCGGATCGCTGCCCTTACTGATGGCCACACACATACATACAGTGTAACACACATGAAGAGACCTCACTAGAGACTTTTGGTCCGTTCCTTCATTGTAAAAAAAAATAAGAAAAAGGAGAAAAGTTGTTGATATAGATTTATGTTATGTTATTACAGCCTATGTTCGAATGTGATACTATAATAACAAGGAGTTGTTGATATAGAGTTATGTTAAGTTATTACAGCCTATGTTCAATTGTGATACTATAATAACAAGCTGTTGTTGATATAGAGTTATGTTAAGTTATTACAGCCTATATGTTCAATTGTGATACTATAATAACAAGAGGTTGTTGATATAAAGTTATGTTATTATTACAGCCTGCAACAGTGATTGAGAAGTGAAGAGTTTGAAGTGTTTAATAGCAGAACATTAATCTAGGAAGGAAGATGTTATGGATGTTGAGTATTGAGCATCTAGAGACACCCAGTGTCATTGTCATGTTATGCTGAAGCCCAATGCTGTGCGCGGCGGTTGACTTATTCATTCAATAAAAGCAGGAACCAAAACAATCGGTGCAAAGGCGGGACTTGAAGGCGCTTCAATTTGCGAGAACAGCAACAGGCAAGTACAAAAAACATTGATCGAACAGATAATAAACGGAAGAGGGTCTGGAGAAAGGAGAGTTTGGCGTATGAGGAAACGCTCACGGGAGTCGGAGAAAGGTGCTTTGAACACTCCACCAGTCCGTGGACCCTTCAAATCCAGGTAACGAAGGCTGAATTTTCGCGTTGCACTGGGGCTCATCAGGAAAAGTCAATCAAGCCGTTTATTAGAGGGGCTCACGGTGCCCCCAGTCCTGCAGGACGGGACATTACTTAGTATAGGGGAAGCTGCAAATCATCTATCAAAAGCGATTAGATACATGGAAAGAAAGTCCATGTATTTGTACTATTCTCCCTACTACTACCTATCCGTGACGCATGTCAAATTGGCTTCCAGACTAATAATAGGCCTAATAATGATAATAATAATAATCATCTTTATTTATACAGCGCTTTTCTAAACAGATTTACAAAGTGCTTTACAGAAAAATAAAGAAGGCAAAACAACTTAAAAAAAGAATAAGGATGGGAATAATAATCGGGTGAATCGTGAGGCGTTTCCTATAGGCCTACACCTGACTTAACAGAAGCAATGGCCAGAATTTCTGATTGGCTCTCAAAGTCCTGCCTGACACTTAACATCAGTAAAACAGCATGCATGTACTTTTATAATAGGAAAAATGGAAATCTGCCTGATATTATTGTTAATGGAGAAAGGATCCAGACTGTTTCACATTTTAAATATTTAGGAATAACTGTTGACTCACAGCTCTCATTTAAGAAACATGTGAAGCAGGTGTGTAATAGAGTCAAATTCAATTTAAGGAATTTTAGGTACATCAGGAACCAGCTCCCTCTAGAAGCAGCAAAACTTTACATGCACTCCATGATCTTTTCACACATCTGTATTACAAGCTGGTCACAAACTGGAAAAACAACACTTGCTCCACTGCAAACACTTTACCAACAAACACTCAAAGTACTGGACAAAAAGCCATTAAGATATCACCACTGTGACATAATTCAAAGACATAATCTTATGACCTTTGAAAGTTTTGAGTTTCTTGCTGTTGTATGTTTAGTTTATAAAATAATGCACGATTTGGCCACGCCTCCGTTGACTGAGTTTTTGTCACTGCGCTCAGACAATGGAAGGAGAACTAGAACGTCCAAAAGAGGGTAAAGTGTAGTAGGCTAAAGCACAGATCCACTGAGTTTGGCATGTCCGTTTTTTCAGTTAGAGCCACAAAGTCTTGGAACTCAATACCAAGCGAGATAAGAGAGTGGAACACCTTTGTTGGTTTTAAATGTAAGATGAAATCATGGCTGAAATTGACCCAAGCATGTACCCATCATGCGTAGTCTGTTGTCTTAATGTTGTGATATCCTGTTTTCTTGTTGTGCTGCTGTTGCTGTGGTTGTTGTTTATGTGAACGCGCATTGAACCTAAAGCGGAAAACCTGGTTCAACTAATTTAATCTAAAGTGAGGTTTGTGGATACCCCCCCGGGGGGTATACCACCGGGGGGTATACCACCGGGGGGTATACCACAAACTTCGAACACAAAACATACCCAGGCTTTCTTGGGAAAACCTGGCTCGACAGAGCCGCAACTTGCAATCAGAGGTTAAATGGGACCACAACGCTCACTTTAGATTCAATTAGTTGAACCAGGTTTTCCGCTTTAGGTTCAATGCGCGTTCACATAAAAGGGGCGTTTCTCGCGTCATTTGACTCACCCTTATGCAAAATAAATCGCGCGAGAGCGGTGTATTTCATCCAAGGTGAGCAGTGTATTATTATGAACTCCTACGAGGAATTGAAAGTTCAAATCACAGCAAAGGGGAACACGGTTGCCCATAATATGGCTAGGGTGGCGTGCTGGCAAAAAATAGCCGACCGTGTTAATTCATAAGTGAAAAGATTCTGCATATTGTCTAAAAAATATTATGTATCATCATCCCTTTTACCCCCATATATGTGGGGCCCCATGTTTGCTCCTACGAACATGGGGCCAAGTCAAAAATAAATATAAAAATATTATTCAATGTGGTAAGTTGTAAGCATCCATTTGAATAATTTCAGGTGAATCTAGCCTATGATTTGGTTTTCCGACTATGGAGGTGATTTTTCTTAACAATTCTCACAGCTATAATATGAATTTGTAGAATAAAAAATGCCCAGGCCTAATTGTGTCACTGACATAGCGGTTATATAAGGGATAATGGACAACAAGGCACTTGTCTATAGGTTAATGTACGTTGAACGCGCGGGGCCACCTTCGAACTTGAAACACAGTCACACTGCCTAACACTAGCCACGTTTACATGGCACATCTGATCCGCATAGATTTCTATGCGGAATAGATCTGTTCCTAAAATGTGATCCCCTACTGTATACATGGCAGTAACAAAAGTGTCCGTTATGTCTCTCGCGCACACCTGACACATCTCTGGACCGGCAGCGACAAAATAGACGTCTTATCACTATTTGGCATTGTGAATTAGATTTGAATGAAAGCACAGCAGGAGAAAGCTTTTCTCTGCCTGCTCCTTCAAATAAGGAGGACAGCACAGCTACGTCCGATCTTTATATTTACGTATCTATATATATACGTGAATAAGGCAATAAATCCACTTTCCTTGACAGCGGTCAAGTTTGGTGCACATAAAAGTACCAACGGAGCTCAGTGGACCAATTGCGAACTACTGCAGCTGCTCTAAGTTAAACCCCAATCTGTTCGGAATAAGTGTATAGCCTACATGTCGATTAAAACGGACTACACCACCTCTTCTATTCGGCATAGAATTCTATGCCGAACAGATAATTGTATTCCGAATGAGGCGTATATATGACCATTTTGTATTCCGCATAGAAATCTATGCGGATCAGATGTGTCCATGTAAACGCGGCTAGTAAGTGCACGGCTTCTTTGTGTAGCATTGACTACATACGGTCCAACAAGGAAGATCAAATAACGAATACCCTCTGATGAGAATCTGTATCTCTCATAAAGAATATCGTCAGACAATGCCAAGGGATCGGTTCTGTCCCGAAAAACCCTCTGTCTCCGGAGAGACGCCTGTACGATAAGTGCGCCGAGGTCCACGGGAACACCCACAAATGGTGACGCCGTTATCGGAGGAGAGGCTAGGAAGCTGCGCACGCCGATATAAGTAGCCGATCTCCGGGTAGACTAAGCTGAAAAGCTGCTCCCGACCAGGTTTGGTTGGGAGCGTAAGTCACCATGGTGATACAGCGACGCTTAAAGAGATCGACTTTCGTGGTACAGCTAACCCAGGCTTTCAGCTCAACATACCTCGCTAACCCTCTAATCGAGCTTCGTAGTACAGGCCCCCGGTCTCGCATTGTTGGAATTACATCGTGTGTTCCCACAACACCTCATGTAAACACAAGAGTGTAGCATGACCGGTCTTGCTCCACTGCAAACACTCTACCAACAAACACTCAAAGTACTGGACAAAAAGCCATTAAGATATCACCACTGTGACATAATTCAAAGACATTATCTTATAACCTTTGAAAGTTTTGAGTTTCTTGCTGATGTATGTTTAGTTTATAAAATAATGCATGATTTGGCCGCGCCTCCGTGGACTGAGTTTGTGTCACTGCGCTCAGACAATGGAAGGAGAACTAGAACGTCCAACAGAGGGGAATATGTAGTACAGCACAGATCCACTGAGTTTGGCATGTCCGTTTTTTCAGTTATTTATTAACTGAAATAAATAGTGTGTGTGTGTGTGTGTGTTAACTTATTTCAATGAAATGGAACTTCAGGTTCCCCTGGAGAGCTATGACGAGGAGAAGGGCATTATCACAAGAAAAGGGAACGTTAAAGCCTCTGCAACCCAGAGAACCAAAGCCTGGCAGCGGATCCCTGACCGCGTAAATGCGTCAGTTACACGTCAAAAGCATGATCCTTAATATTTGAGCCATGAATATATAAATATCCCAGTTAGGCATTCTTAAAGATCCTACCACATAACCCTTTTCTTCTAAAAAAATATGTACTCCGATGGCTTCCAAGCGGTCAGCGGATTAAGTATAAAAATGAAGTAGCCTATAAAAAACATACAAACGGGTAAGCTTTTCCCACCATCGTATTGGTATAAATTTAAATAAGCCATTTTTTTAAGCCAATCGTGAAAAGGCCGACAGTCGGCAGACTGGATCTGGCCCTCAAATTGTCTTGACCCCGGTGGAGGAGCTGTTAATAAACATAAATTCAGGGCGCCCTGGCATGGAGGGGGTACCTGGAGGTACCTACCGCCTCAGAGAGTCAGGGGCCATACTCCACTGGTTGAATGTAGGTTTTTGTGTTTTCTTGTATTTTAGATTTTTTTTGCCTTCGAAGTAACACATGCAAACCATGTGCTTGCCATAGCGCATACTATTCCAAATGTTTCTTTTTTTGGTAACTGGGTAGAAAACCTAAAAATGACAATTCATCAACTTCACAGATCAAGATGGATTAGTGCGTGTAACGATCAAACATTCTCCAGTGGATGCAAGTCCGTTATTTTATACTTTGTGTTGTAAGTGCCTCTCAGCATAGTACTCAGACAATATTGCTCTTTGTATCATAGGCGGCCGATACAAATCTTGGATGGGTCATCTGAAAGGACTGAGATGTGCTCAGCATCTCCAACATTATAGCCTAGATAAAACTACCATTTGCAAAAAACGGAGGGCAACGCAAATAGTCTGGAGTGAACTGAGGCCAGGTCCTCGATTGGTAGTGTTGGCTATGTAAGGCTATTTAAATATATTAAAGATTTGCGCGAGAATCTATCGGCCTATCTCTCCACTCCAGCAAAAAGTCATTTGATATGCCAAGATGTCGAGGCGTGGTCTTATCAATCGCTCCCGGTGGATTGCACGTATAATTTGCGCTCCGATATCAGCAGTTCTCTCATCAAAAGGGCATGCCATTGTGAACACATGAAATCTGCGGTGAACGCAGGTTTAAATACCCAAAACCGGGTTATGTTTCAAACTTAACCTGCGCAAAACCTGCTCCGACCAGGTTTGATTCAGAGCATATGTTTCTATAGCAACTAACATACCGTGATCCTTTTGGAACGGAAATCCTAGGGTTACAGCAAGCCCTGGGTTAATTTACCCGGTTATGTGATAAAACCGGCTTTGTGGAACACCCCTCTGGTCTCGCATTGTTGGAAATCGTGTGTTCCCACAACACCTCATGTAAACACAAGAGTGGAGCTTGTGACATAATTATTCTTTTAATGCCTCAGTTTGAAGGGTCATGACAATAGGAAGTGAAAGAGACCTAGAAAACCGAGTGTGGCCAGAATATGGGCTCAGAACAGTCTCATTAATAATGAATGCACAGAGAAGGATTCACAAATGTATTTTGTGATTTATATATAAATTACTCTCTTCTCACAAATACATTTCAATGCACACACAAAAGGATATCGGTATGTATAAATGTAAAATAAATCCATAAACAAAAAAAAGTTTCACAAACACATTTCTGATCCACACACAAATGTGCCTTGTTTTAAATAAATGTCATATAAATCCATAAATATATTCATTAAAAAAATATTTGCAATTTTCATCAAAAATGTATTTGGATGTTGTTAATAATAATAATAATAATAATAATAATAATAATACATAGGTTTTATATAGCGCTTTTCTCGGTACCCAAAGACGCTTTACAAAAACACAAAACAAAAAAGGATACAAATGAACCTACAGTACATACTTATGCATACATACAAATACTCCAAAACAAAAATGCAGAGAAAGAATTGTAAGTGATGTTGAAGAGATGTGTTTTGAGATGACTTTTGAAAGACTGCAGTGAATCAGAGTTACGGATGGCCAGGGGGATGGAGTTCCAGAGGGTAGGGGCGGCGATGGCAAAGGCTCTGTCCCCTATGGTGCGAGGGGCCCCCAGGCCCCTTGCGCCTGGGGGCGAGAGGGGCCCACGAGTGTCAGGCCCAGGGGCGGGCAGGGGGGAGGGGCGGGGCTGGGGGCCAAGTTACATCCTACACTGTTAAACTTGTATTTACAAGACGCTTTTCATTTGTGAACTTGTTTGCAATTGTGTGTGAACTGGTCTGTATTTATATGTGGATTTTTGAGACTCCTGACGTCGCTAGATTCACAAATGCATTTTTTTCAACAAGGAACTCTCTGTAGACAATCAGATGCCTCCCTCGTTTTCAGCCAATCACATGACTGCAGTTCTGACCTCTGAGTCCAGCCTCCGAGCCCTCCCGGTTCCCTCTGTCAAACGTCTATGGGAAATAACATGTTATTTTTTTAATGATCGTACATAACAATCTCTAGGTGGCGGAGAAGTAAAAGCTGCGTTTTGAGCTACACACTTTTTCCATCTAGTTTCGACTGGGTTTTGGGATTGTCGGTGCCGTATTGTAAAAACCCAGTCACTGCAGTCATGTGATTGGCTGAAAACGAGGGAGGCATCTGATTGGCTACAGAGTTCCTTGTTGAACAAAATGCATTTGTGAATCCAGCCACACCAGGAAAGTCTAAAAAATCCACATATAAATACAGTCCAGTTCACACAAACAAATCACAAATGAAAAGCGTCTTGCAAATTCAAGTTTAACAGTTTGTATATAAATGTAACAACATCCAAATACATTTTGATGAAAATTGCATAATATTTTATCAATTCATTTATTTATGGATTTATATTACATTTATTTAAAACAAGGCCCATTTGTGTGTGGATCAGAAATGTGTTTCTGAAACTTATTTTTGTTTATGGATACATTTTACATTTATACATACCGATATCCATTTATGTGTGCATTGAAATGTAATTTATATATAAATCACAAAATACATTTGTGAATCCTTCTCTGTGCATTCATTATTAATGAGACTGTTCTGACCCCATACCAGAAGGCCAAAATGTAGAAAAGATACCTAATTCTTAGGAATGCCCATATACCTGTGGACGCACTACAAAGGGCTATCGATGTAGAGGCATGTCATGATGAATACTACAGGATGAGGCTTAAGTTTGTTTGTGTTTTATCTCCAGTCCTCACCCCCTGCTACAGAGACTCTTCTGGGTGTCTCATGGCCGTCCTCCTTCTCCTGTTGATGTTACCCACTCTACTCAATGGTAAAGCATCCCTTGTTACATTTTTTATTGATCAAGTTTTTTTACATTTTCTTTATGAGGAGGATTCACAAAAGTACAATTATAGTCAGAGGCACATGATCACCCCTGCACCCACCTACCCCTCCCCCCAGTTCTAGTTGGGGAATAGAAAAAGAATGATGAACCTGGTAAATTAAATGAGTTTTTCCACACAAATCATCTCCATCCATAAGATCAGACAGAATGTTCATTGCCTGTTCTGACCATTGTGGAAAGATAATAGGCTTCCCAGTCCACCCAGTAAAGCTATTGCGAAAGAGAATACCACTCAGTAAAGTCTCAATTAGTTGCCAGCACTGAATTGCATGGGCAATCATGGGGCCATATTTTGAAACACAATGTTTTGGAGAGAGTGCAGCAAATATTTGATACACTATGGAACATAGGATACACTATGTTCCTACATTTTTGATACTCTGGCTGTTTCATCATGACTAAGTGTTACTACTAGACTCAGAGGAGGGTGTACATGACATGTTACTAGACTCAGAAGAGAGTGTAGAGGACATGTTACTAGACTGTTACTAGTTACTAGAACGTACATTTAAGATGGAAAGTTGGGTTGAGTTTATTCATGCTAAGGTGCCGGACAATACAAGAGCACAAACATAATGCATACATCCAACACGCATTAACAACAACAAAGATGGCAGCATGAAAAGGCGAAAAGTGATTAAATGGATGACATGGTAGTCTAATGGATTGATCCTTGTCCAAATCTCCACATATGACGAAGTAGGATAAGATGTAAATATGGACTCAAATTATCCTCTACAGGTCTACGGGCAGTTTGGATTAGTCATGTCAATCAAACTTTCTTGCTAAACCTCAATAATCAAAGTCAATGTTTAAAGTTTTGATACTGGTCCCAAACACGGTGCTTTGGTTCCTTTCATCTGCAAAGAAGACCCTATAATTAGTTGGTCAGATTTGAGGTGGAGTTCCATCATTATGTCAGATCTAACTCTGATGGAGGAGTCCAGAGAGAACACCAGAGATTGAGGGAGCAAAGGTTCCCTATCAACAAACCCAGTCATGAGTGACGTCATGATTCTGTTTCTTTCTAATATAGGTCAACTTCTCACTAGGACGGCGCTGGTCGGGGAGGACGCCTCTCTGTCCTACGACCCAAAGCTCTCCAAAGACCTGACTGAGACGCCAGTGAAATGCTACACTGACAAAATGATCAGAACAAATGACTTTGTCTTTAAGAAGGACAAACCTCCCAAGGACAATTATAAACTACTGAATCCCGCGTACAGAGGGAGAACGAGGCTGTCAGACGTAGACCTGAAGAGAGGAATCTTCTCCCTCAGACTGCACAACGTCACACGGGCCGATGAAGACAACTACTACTTCGTGTTTCCCTCCAAGAGATACAAGATCCAGCTTCTCATAGGTGAGAATGCTACCAGTAGGGAGGATAAGATGGACTTTAAGTGTGTGTGTGTGTGTGTGTGTGTGTGTGTGTGTGTGTGTGTGTGTGTGTGTGTGTGTGATGTTACATATTCTACCTTTGAGGCCTTCACAAACTCAAACGCTTCAGCAGCAAAACTAGAGGTGTGGCAACATGGTAGTACAACGAGCGGTCTGTTTAACTCTAGATAAAACAAATACAATATGATTTAAATATGTGTAATATAGCCATCTAGGCCACGATCAATGCTTTCTCTTTCTCTCTCTCTCTCTGTCTATGTTATCTTCTATGAGATATTGTACTTAATGAATGTGATAATATTGGGTTACTCACGTATTCTCTCACTGTGAATACTAATGTTAAGTAACAATCCTTAGTTCCTAAAGTGCTGACCCTACCCTGACCCTACCTCCAGGTGCCGTGTCCTCCGCTACCATCACCCTGGAGAAACGTCCCGACTGCAGCGGTCTGGTGCTGAGGTGTGAGTCCGTGGGCTGGTACCCCCAACCACAGCTCTCCTGGTGGACCGATGGAGGCCTCCCCCTGCCTGCTGTCACCATGAACACCACCTGGGACCCCACCGGCCTCTACACCATCAGCAGCACCGTGGTGGTGGAGAGCCAGGGAGCCAGGAACTACATCTGTAGAGTTCACCAGGAACGGTTCAACCAGACCAGGGAGGCGGAGAGAGCCCTTCAGGGTACGTCCTGTCAAGTCCTGGGATGAGCTGTCACTGAGGCTGTTACACACGGGCCTGGCAGAGGGATGTGAGGGTGCACTCACACTGGGCCATCTGTACCGTGCCAAAGTCCGTTTCACACCTGTACCGTGCAAATCTAGATCGTTTGGCTGGTGTGAGCACGCCAACCGTACTCAAGTCCACTTCAATTCCGTGGCCTGAGCACACTTGGGAGAGGTGTGCTCAGGCCACGGTACAGATGCTAATGAGCCAACACGCATCGGCTCATTAGCCGACCCTGTTCGTCACGGCGCCGGCTTTCTTTGTTCACTGGAGAAGGCGGGGCTGCTCATGGAGTCTAGACCTCTTTGGAATAATTTGCACACTACCGAATGTTTTTATTTTTTTATGAATGAAGACATCCGCATGCAAGAATAAGTTCACGTCTGAGTGTAGGCTACAAACGTGACTAACTATTTACAAGTGCAAAAACGCCAACATATTCTTTATTTTGCTGACCACTTGTTTTTTTTACCCCAACAGAAGCCTTGTAAGGACAGTTCTTCTGCGTCTCTCTCGTAGATCGCACCGTCTTTCCACGTCTTTGTTTAATACGACTGTATCACCTTCTCTCACATGATCAGCAGCTCGCGGATTTCACTTTCTTTCAAGTTAGAAGTCCACTGCTCATGATCATATCGCTGCGTTGTCTCTGTGGAGACAGTGCACTTCAACACCACCCGGGACCCCCTGCCAATGTGTGCAGGGTCCGGGAGGGTAAATCGGGGTTCTAGCTCAAGCAGGCAATTTACCCCGGGCAGTGTAAACGCGCGGACCGTGCCGCGAAAAAGGCGGGCATAAAACGGCCTATTTGTCAGTGTAAAAACGCTCAGTGAGAGAGGGCTGTATCCGAGTACAACGGCTCCAAATAAGGAACAAAGTCAGTAAAGTGTCAATTGTGTTCTCTGTGTTGTTCTACTAAGCAGCGGACGCTCAGTGGTGACATATTACGACGTGATGACGTTTGTACAAGAGGCAACCGTACTCAGGCCCAGTGGAGATTGCCTAGTGTGAGCACAGGGCAGCGCACAGCGGGGGGGGGGGGGGGGGGGGGTACGGGGGTACAGATGGCCTAGTGCGAGTGCGCCCTTATAGAGGTGGGTTACAATGTGTGTTATTATGTGTTGTATTCAGAATGAGATGTGATCATTTATATGTAATGTTATAGACCGATGTGGTATATAGTAGGTGATGTGGTGTTGAAGTAGGATGTGATGTTAATACTGATGTCTTAAAAGCAGTATGGAATATCGGCGAGTACGCAAGTCTATGTGCTGATCCGATACCATCCCGAGACTCAGGCTCCTTTACTACACCGGCAAAGAACATCTCAAACACTGTGGTGTTATGCTGCGTTCGTACATTCGGAGGTTGAAAGTCGGAATGGAAAACGCGTCGTCTCAGACCTACGTGTGTTCGAGCTACCAAGTCGGAAAAACCTGGACGCATAGACGCTTAAGAAGAAGAATACAAATGTATTATTAAAATTGTAGATTATAAATGCAAATGATCTTTTTCTGAAAAAAGAAAATTGTGCACAGTAAGTGAAGCTACTATAGTAGGCCTACTGTCATCATTAGAGAACCCTTCAATAAGAACAATGGCTACCAGTAGTAACAATGCTAGATGCTGTATCGGTATATACTCGGTATTGGCCGATACTCAAGTTCGGGAATCGGTATTGGTAAAATGGTATCGTAACATCCCTAGATGTTATAAAGAGACTGTTTATGTGCTTGCCTTGCAGAGGACCATTTCCCGTCCTGTTCTCGTCACCACTGGTGGTTGGTCCCTGCCCTGGTGATCTTTGTCTTTGCCCTTGTCTTGCTGGTGATCGTGAGTACGTTGTACCTCTAGGATGTTCATCATGATATGAAGTGTGTTCCAACTACATGCTGACCGTCACACTGTTCTCTCCAACCGGTAAAAAAGAAAACTCCAAATCTTCGGACAGAAATTAAGAACCGGCCGTGGCCGTCGAACTCCTCGGGCCTGAAGAGGCTATCATGTGTAAGGGTGGTTTGGTGTCATATTTTGCACTTTTATTACTCCATAATGAATTTAATTTAACTCTCAATCAATGTGCTATTTACTTTGTAGCGTACCCTTTTGAGGTTTTAAAGGTTGCATCAGCGATTCTAGGCCGTTACATAAATGATCACGTTCATCTGATCTTTCCTCACGGTCCGCTAGCTGCCTGCCCCATAAGCAGGCCGTCAAAAAAACCGCGTCTCTGTAGGCAGCCTATGCTCCGAGATCGTACACAAAAACAAATGGTTTCACCCATGGTTTCACCAACCATTCAAAACCAAAATAAATAGTATTCCAACCAATCACCGACAAGGGGAGAGTGGTGTGGGGCTTTGCTCTGCGTTCATGGTAGTTTTTACTGGGAGGGGCGAGCGGGCTCTGTTTGTTTGGGATCTCGCTTCAAATACCAACAGAAGAGACGTCACCCAGCATCGCTGATACAACCTTTAACCATTTATTTATGCCATCATGAAGCTTCTTAAAAGCAGTATGGGGTACGGCGAGTACGCAAGTCAATGTGCAGCTCCGATACCATCCCGTGACTCAGGCTCCTTTACTACACCGGAAAAGATCATCTCAAACACTGTGGTGTTATGCTGCGTATCCCACATGTGTACGGGTGTTCTTTTTGGTGTCATATTTTGCCCTTTTATTACTCCATTATGGAGTTTAATTGAACTCTAAGAATCAATGTGGCTCTGTTTGTTTGGGATCTCGCTTCAAATACCAACAGAAGAGACGTCACCCAGCATCGCTGATACAACCTTCAACCATTCATTTATGCCATCATGAAGCTCCTTGTAATAAGCTTACAACGCTACCAAAAACCCCTCATTGATTATACAATGTTGCAATGTTTTTTGGGGTGGATATGCAATACTTTTTCCCCCGTTATCTTGCTATTCTCTTTGCATGCCTGCTAAAGGCAGCTCCATTTTGTTCAGCTGCTATGCTCTCACAAATGTCCAGCCGCTCTAAATTCCGGCTCTACATTGGCTGTTTTTAGTGTTGGTATGTCCGAAGGTTTCTGCCAGAGCCGGCCCTGACCAATTTGGCGCCCTAGGCAAGATTTTTGCTGGCGCCCCCTACCCCTTTGGATCGCACAGTAAATTCGACTACCAATGTTCATAAACTCAGAGAAGCTACAAAGCTTTGTCTTTGAGACTCTTTGATTTTAGATAGAAAATTAAACACACAAAACGTATTAAAAACCAAGTAACAAAGCAATGAATCGTAAATACAATGTGGTATGCACAAAATACTGCAGACGTTAGAACCTTTAATAATTAAACACTTTGCAGTAAAAAAAAAAGTCTTGCAAAACAATTGACAATGAATCACTCATACAATAAGGTATGCACAAAATACTGCAAAGAAATGCATGATGTTTACTAAAGGCATTCATAAGCGAAATAATAGATAGAGTTCAGATTCAAATTATTGTAAATACAATTAAATGTAGTATGGTTTATCTAGTTTGGTTCTAACCAGAGATTAAACAAGCACTCAACTGAAGTGTAAAATAAAGCCTAATAGTTTAATGCATCGTAGTTACCGTTCTTGGACCAACATTGTTTAATAATCAATAAATAGCTGAGTATCTTTTTTTTTTTTTTTTTCTCCCCCCGTTTTCGGCGCCCCCCGCGGATGACGGCGCCCCTAGCATTTGCCTATACTGCCTATCCCCAGGGCCGGCTGTTGGCCCATGTACATGTGAACCGTTTAGGGCCGAACTATACTCATTTTAACTAAGCCTTTGATTTAATGATTTAATGTCTTTTAAATCATGTTTTCATCCGTCTTTTATTTATTCATTCATCGTTTTGAAACTCGGTTTTATTTGATTGTATGACATGTTTATGTGTGAAGCACATGTGTATGAAATTTATACTTGAGGGCCAGACAGCTCATCGTTACACCGTCATTAAACATCACATAGATATCACCACATCAGCATGTCAAAAATCACAGCTCCCCACTGATTTTGTACAGAAGAACTGTTTTAAAGTATACTGTAAAGAGTTTACTGTTTCCAATCTGAATCAGACTTTTTAAAGTTTAGAGTAAGGGTTACCAGTTTGAGCTACGGGCTGAGGTTACAAACATAGGAGACAAACGGAAGCCTGCTTTCAATGGTCAACACATTGATTCAATAAAATTGTGACTGCAATCAAACCCATTCGTGTCATTATTTCATGGACTGCCCTTGTCAAAGTTTTTGTGAGAAATTCTTGTGAGGAGAGGTTTTGCACAACTGTAATGGAAAAGTCCATATGTCGCTTACCTTTCAATCATTGAAGCTGTGTCTTCTATTACTTGTGGTTCACCTTATCCAGGGGTAAACCGGTCACAAGGAAGGAAGCAGTGAGCCCTGACGCATTCATCTGCTTGACGAGTTGAACTCTGAACTCTGTTCTTCAGGTAAACATCTCCCTCCTTTGATTACTGACTTCTGTTCGGAGGGGGTGAACCTGTTAAAGGGCTCAGTGAGTATATTGTGGGCCCTGTCTGTTAGAGAGAAGACGTGTTAATGGGTTCATTTTCCACAACTATTGTGTGCTTTTTTGAATTTAGAAGTCTCATCTGTCCGAGACGCAATATCGCAAAAGAAATTGCCACGAGACAGAACCAGATAGACATAGCTACAGACAGAGAGACACACAGAGACACAGACACACACAAACACACACATAGAGACACACTGACACACAGAGACACATACACATAGACCGAAAGACACAAAGACGACTACACAGACACACTCATAGTCAGATATAGAAAATCAAAACACCAGACAAGCAGGTCGAGATCCAGATACAGAGGCACAGACAGGACATCGGGCAGTCGTCATGACGATGGCTAAATTGTTTTTATTTGCAGGTTAACAGAGCTGACAGTAGTTTGGGCGGCGGCGGACACGAACCACCAGAAACAAAAGCGAGGTCCTCCTCTCCGGGTTCCCCCCTCCTCGACCTACGCTTAGAAAACACACACAGCAGCGTCCGCTAAAGCACAGACCACCGGCGCGGACTCTGGGACATCTACAAGCAGCAGCACACAGGGATATTTACAGCACACGTCGAGAGGGAGCGGAACGTTTATATATATATACAGTTGTACACGGAGCCGACCAGTACGACCCGTAGCGTGGATGATATGATGGGTGGTCAACGCGGAGAGAGGGGCGTGTTTTAGTAGCGGGGTGGAGCGGTAGTAGCTTTCTGTTTTACTGACGCATCGTCACACAGGCTGATGTCACGGAGGTGGGCGTGGCCCAAGCCGTCAGCATCAGGCTGCTGCTCGACGCTGATTGGTTGGTGTGACCCGTCCAAACAGCATCAGGGTTTCTGCGCGATGGCGCTGACCTCAACGTGCCGACCATGGCCACCTCACGTTACGACCCCTTTCCTTACGTCTGGTTGGACGTGGAAGAAATGCGCTCGGACCTGGAGGGTTCGTGCTCGGGTCCAGGGTTAATTAACCTTCTCTCGTCTCGTCTTAACGAGTTATCGGGCTAAACTATCGATCTATGATGAGACGCAGTGACCGGCCTTCTGCTTATCCCAGGTCTGAGCAGACCGCAAGGTTGTGTCAGGGGCGGGGTCAGGGGCAGACAGAGGTGGACTTAAGGGGTGGAAGGTCAACAACAGTTTGTTGTTGATGTTGTTGTGGTTAGTCTACGGTCACACAGCCGGTAATCATACATATGGATTAGTGCAAATCAGGTTACGATTTTGGTCGTGGATACGATGAGAATATACAAAAGAAGAGCTGGAGCCGAGAAGTGACAGACGAGTCTGGAGGAGGTTTTTCACGAGGCTGTCAATGTTAAAAAATAAATATTATACAGGTGGTGCGGAGGCTAACGGCTAGCGCTAGCAGGAGGCGGCGGCCATGTTTTTAGAAGCCTCGTCCGCCAAGGATTCTCTCCGTACGTCGAATCTATTCTTTATTCATTTGTCTATTCTTAACGGGGGTATGAGGTAGAAAATATAGGACAGAAAGACATGCATTATTTGGTAGACTGTTGGGACTTGGAGTTCAGGCTTTTCGTTTTTTTCCTTGTTTGGACAGGACCCTGTTAACCATAAACTGATGTCAAGGGCAGTTTTGCAGTTCCTGCATAGTAGTTCATCATCTGACCTGTGGAGGGCAGTAATACGGTGACAGCCTCCAAACTGCCGGATACTGGCAAGAAGAATACTCCTGTCTAGGTCACATTGAAACAGTAATTATACAAACATTACACCAACATTGCAACAGGCAAGTTTATTCAAACATCACACTAACAAGAACACAATAAGAAGAGTAACTAATAGTAAATAAACCAAAAACTGAGAAATGATTTAACAACACTGATCATACTGAACAGAGGCAGGGAAAAAGGACAGAGGAAGAAGACTTGTGGATTGGATTAGAAAATTATGGGCGGAACTATTTGGTCCCGCTCTGGCATCTACGGATACGAATACTTTTGCTGCACATTTACCACCTAGACGTGTTGCAAAACTACGTGCAAAAAACCCCACAGCTGAAACTTGCAGGAGCAGATTCGAGCAGTTGTAAAATGGATTTGTGCTCGCTCATTAAAATGCTGAATTAACATAGCGTTCTTTATCATTTTATTTGTGAGGAAATCTTTCACAGATGTGCAACTTCTGATGCATTAAATGTCCACTTTCTGTCTCAGTGATGGATTAAAAACGCGACCTGTTGCAAACGGTACCGACCCCGAAGTCCCTTCCCAAGAATGGACCCGAGTCCCTATCCTACACCATACCCAAATACCTCTACTACACACATAGGGGTCTCAAAGTTTTCCTCCACTTTTGTCATGTAGACTACTGATCCTGGTGCCTCTCTTCTTATCCACCGTTTCCTTCGTGAGGGATCACAGCTTCTTAGGTTTACAAACCGTTTTAACATTTGAATAACTTTTGAGTGTGCAGCTTAACACACAACAGCTTTTAGGAATGTGGTGACTGGATCATGAACTCAGACGCAAAGAGCATCTCCTCTCCTTCTCCTTAAGGAAAGCCAGATAGCCTCTTTTAAATATGTTAAAAGCATGTTTTTCTTAATTTTGTAAGCTTTGTAAAAATCTCATGCTTAAGACATTTCAGACTATTTCTATCTAGAAAATAAATAAAAGTAAACCAGTGGCAACAGAGAATCAGTACTTGGACTTGGGAAGTAACTCACCATCTGCAGCCTACACATTGGCCCTTAGGCAGTACTCTCAGTACCTGCTACATACTTAAGACCCACCTCTTCTCATTGGCATGTATTTTAAGCTGAGCTCGACACCTTGACTATAAATTCTACTATGTTATTTTTTCTTCCTATGTTTGTTATTTATTGTTTATTATTTGATCTGATATTATTAAAAATGGACTTGACTTAATACTTACAATACTGAAGTCAAAAGTAGCCTCTGTGGCAAAATACCAGGCATACTGTAATGAGAGACACATGTGAGACATATTTAACATGAGACAGCTTTGTCATTACTGAGAAAGTACTCACACAATGAAATGTGAAAGGGTGATGCCAAAAGGAAGTTATCTGAGTGGTAGTCACGTGGTAGTCACGTGACTGCAAAGTATCAGGACGGACTGTAAACCCAAATTTGGGTTTACGAATGCACACCTTTTGGGCATGTTCTCAGATTATGAAACACGGGTGTGCGAATGTGTTTTGCACCAACTGCGCTGCAATAATTGTAGCAAAAGGATTTGTGCACCTGTAACACAGATTTGCGTACTCGTAGACCCTATTTTGTGTTTACAATGGTATAAAAAATATTTACGACTACAAATGTACTGTTACACATTTGTGACTTCAGAGTACACATGCAAAATAAATATATACGACTTCAAGTTTACTGTGACTTTAGTGTACGCATTCAAATTCTGCAGTTACAGGTGCTAAAGACTTTTGCTACAATAATACCTTCCTCGTGCCCACTGCACCGTCAGTCAACGGACGTGGGAAGGCGTGGCTGACGGATGGGGGAGTAGTCTTTGCAGATGCATCCGTCAGCCAATCAAATCGGTTCGCCGGGTTCTTCCCGCTTCTTCCTGCTTGTTGCGAGGCAAGATGACCCGCTTTCCCGCTTTCCAGTATCGTCAGAGCCCGAGTCGCGTCACAGTGCTTACATTTGCATACGCGATCTGATTGGATGACGGAACCGTCGCTGCCGAAAAAGTTGAACATTTTTCAACTTTCTGACGGTGGCGAACGCTCCAACTGAACGGACGGATCCACAATGCATTGCGCGTCCGTCCCCATTCAAAGTCAATGGGCAACGGTCAACTGACGCCTCGTGCCCACTGCACCGTCAGTCAACGGACGTGGGAGGGCGTGGCTGACGGATGGGGGAGTAGTCTTTGCAGAGGCATCCGTCAGCCAATCAAATCGCTTCGCCGGGTTCTTCCCGCTTCTTCCTGCTTGTTGCGAGGCAAGATGACCCGCTTTCCCGCTTCCCAGTCAGAGCCCGAGTCGCGTCACAGTGCTTAAATCTGCATACGCGATCTGATTGGATGACGGAACCGTCGCTGCCGAAAAAGTTGAACATTTTTCAACTTTCTGACGCCCCGTGCCCACTACCTCCGTCAGTTGACCGTTGCCCATTGACTTTGAATGGGGACGGACGCGCAATGCATTGTGGATCCGTCCGTTCAGTTGGAGCGTTCGCCACCGTCAGAAAGTTGAAAAGTGTTCAACTTTTTCGGCAGCGACGGTTCCGTCATCCAATCAGATCGCGTATGCAAATGTAAGCACTGTGACGCGACTCGGGCTCTGACGATACTGGAAAGCGGGAAAGCGGGTCATCTTGCCTCGCAACAAGCAGGAAGAAGCGGGAAGAAACCGGCGAACCGATTTGATTGGCTGACGGATGCATCTGCAAAGACTACTCCCCCATCCGTCAGCCACGCCTTCCCACGTCCGTTGACTGACGGTGCAGTGGGCACGAGGCGTGACGGTGGCGAACGCTCCAACTGAACGGACGGATCCACAATGCATTGCGTGTCCGTCCCCATTCAAAGTCAATGGGCAACGGTCAACTGACGGAGGTAGTGGGCACGGGGCGTGACGGAGGTAGTGGGCACGGGGCGTAATTACCTTCATACTGCAGCCCCGGAGAACGAGTAGGGTCCAGCTGCAGCCCCGGAGAACAACACCCTGGCGTGACAGAACACCCTGGCGTGACGGAAGTACTGTGGCTGGACGGAAGTTACCTCCGATTATTTTCTATAGACAAATACACGTATTTATCGCTTGAATTAACATAACAAAGAAATAAAAAAATATTTCGACACGTTAGTAACCATTTTTATAGCTTAGAAAAGGTTTTTTAACGTTCTTTAGCCCCGGAGAACAACACCCTGGCGTGACAACAACCCAGGCGCGACGGATAATCGGAAACCGAAGATGAACCATGGAAGTAAGTGTGCACATTCAGTAATATTCATGTTAAAGTCTTGCCATAGTTTATTTACTTTTCGCTAAATTCGAATATAATAATATTGCGCCCTTTTAGAAAAATTTGTGTAATTTAGTGTCATCCGTAATCACCAATGTGATGCTACAGCAACACAATTTAGCAAAACTGGCCACCGGAGCAGAAAAGTGTCTGTTTCTCCTGGGGAATATCCAATAGGCTACTAAAACCTAGCCTGTATAAAAACAAGGCTATTACTATTATAAGTCATGCAATCTTAGACCATAACGAATACCACAACCAACTGTGAAATGTTACTGTAATTCAATAGTGATACATGATACTTATACATTTTCTTTGAATTATTATAAAAAATAGAAAATAATAATAAATAGGTCCCCTATAGTGTGTTTATCCTATTGTGCATTTATCTTAAACCAAAGCATTCATGCCTACACAAAGACTCATTCCACACAAAACCAGTTCACTTTGAAAGATGGATACATTTAATTAGAAGATAAGCTTCGCAATATCAGGTTATGGGTAGTATTTAAATATATTGATTGTAACTTTTATTTTCTTTCCCAACTTTACGATACTAATCTCTGTTATTCTAGTCGTCCAACCGCCAAACAAATGGCGGTTGGACTACTTCAACCAGTCTTCAGACTGAAGCGAAAAAGAGAAGTGAATGACGTTTCCAGTGACAGAATACAAATAATATATTGTATAGGCTTAATATTGACTTGACTGTTTGATTCTTTTGACAGTGAGTTGGAGCTGATGGCAGCATGAAGAACCTATATCTTTAAGATTCTGTATATTATTTGTTGAATAAATTGTGAGGAAACTTTGGTGTGGTCATTCTTCAATGTATCTTTATATCAAATTATGATGATATACTTGACCAAAAATTAAAATTGATTCTATTAGACATATTAAAACAATTACTTAATTCTAATGGTAAATTACTTAATGAGTAAAGTGTAGGCCTATAATACACTCAATTCCATTCAATAAATGTCTACACACTGAACTAGTTTATTCGTCTAAATAACGTTAAAAAAAAATAAGCTATAAGCTAAGCTATAAAAATGGTTACTGACATGTCATAATGTTTTATTATTTAAATGTTTTGGTCTAATAAGTTCAATAACGCAAAGAATCCTGAGGTATTTGTATAAATAACGTTAAAAAACATTTTCTAAGCTATAAAAATGGTTACTAACGTGTCGAAATATTTTTTTATTTCTTTGTTATGTTAATTCAAGCGATAAATACGTTTATTTGTCTATAGAAAATAATCGGAGGTAACTTCGGGCGATAAATACGTTTATTTGTCTATAGAAAAGAATCTGAGGTATCTTCCGTCCAGCCACAGTACTTCCGTCACGCCAGGGTGTTCTGTCACGCCAGGGTGTTGTTCTCCGGGGCTGCAGCTGGATTCAGAGAACCAGTCTATCCAGCCGGAGCCACTTGCCAAACACGCCCATTGCTCTGCCAAACACGCCCATTGCTCTTGCGTAACGCTGCAGAATAACCACATGAAAGGATGCCATCTTCAAAGTGGTTTTAAACAAACGCAGGCATGTTGGACGTACTAAAACCGGAGTTTTTTGCTCTCAAGTACAACTTTTCATCAAAAAATCGCAAAGGTAAGACAGAATTTATGTTAGTCGCTGTAAATAAGTGGTTATATATATGATTTTATTCAGGACACATGAAGATCCATAGTATACAATGTATAAACGTTTTTATCGTAGGTCCTTGACAGTGGTACTGTCGAACTCGTCATGGTCTTAGCTTTTGAGATGACAATTGTATGTGTACAGTGAAGTATCGGTGCGGTAGCAATGGAAATGTGGAGAGTGGGTTGACTTCTGACGCTATTCAGATTTTGACATTTGATAATTAATCTGCTTGGTGTTTGAGTTGTGTTTGGTGTGTGTAAAAATGACTTATATGTGCTTGTATGGGAGTTTCATGTTTAATTTGATGTGCAGTATGACTATTTCTACATAATAAGGAGTGATCGAGAGTCCCGAAATATGGGGACCCTCGAGCTTAAGAGGTTTTAACAGATAATAAACGGAAGAGGGTCTTGAGGAAGGAGATTTTGGAGTATGATGAAACGGGACTCCCGTAGCGAGTGACGTAGGACGTAAAGTCCCGCCCAGGTTGAAGTGGCGTCGATTTAGAGAGTCCCGTGAGGAAACGCTCATACGGGAGTCGGAGGAAAGTGCTTCGAACACCCCAGTCGGTGGACCCTGTAAAGGAGGTCTGCGTAGACCTCACGGACCTGGATCTAGTCATGCAATGGGCGTGTCCGCACCATTTACGGTTGGGGCTGTGGACCAACTTTTAGGGAAGGAAGTAATAATAATAATAAAAACAATCGCTACAAAAACAATAGGGATCCAACCTGGGCCCCGTTTCCCGAAAGCATCTTTAGCCTAAGTGGATCGCAGAGTGGGTCGCAAGAGCATCGTACAGTTTTCACACCGTTTCCCGAAAGCATCTTTGGTAACGAACGTCTTAAAAACGCTCACGAGTCACGAGTAGCTAACGAGTGCTCCAGGGTACTCGTAGGACGCTAAGAGCCTCGTTAGCCTATAGCCTCAGTGGCGCAGCCAGCGGACATTCCTAGTATTGGGTGTATCACGTGCGTCTGAGCCTAATGTGGGCTATTATGTTCTTAGTTTGAGAGAGAAAGTCCAGGAAATGTTTGAGCAGGCAGGGCACTTAAAATGTGTGAGAGAAAGTGGGGGGGATTTGTGCAGACTGACAGGCTACTCATAAAACGTAGCATAAAATAATGTAAAAAAATAAATAAAAATAAATATTATATTATTTTATAAAAAAACAAGCAAAGGAGCAGGCAAAAGGCTGGGATATGGTGGGGATTGGTCACGTTGACGGGAATGTTTAGTGACATGTGGGAGGGTGGAGGGGGTTAAAAAAAAGTCTCAATCACTCTTCGACGCGCATGAAAACCAGCCGCGTAGTTATGAGGGAGGCCGTCCTCACACCGATCTTCCTCTTCGTCATCGTCCTCAACGTCCTCCGGTTCAAGCAATGCCACCTCAGCCTTAGCTGCAATGTTGTGCAACATAGCTGTCACATAGGAAGTGACCTAGAAAACCGTTCGAGTGTGGCCAGAAGGCCAAAATGTAGAAAAGATACCTAATTCTTAGGAATGCCCATATACCTGTGGACGCACTACAAAGGGCTATCGATGTAGAGGCATGTCATGAATACTACAGGATGAGGCTTAAGTTTGTTTGTGTTTTATCTCCAGTCCTCAGCCCCTGCTACAGAGGCTCTTCTGGGTGTCACATGGCCGTCCTCCTTCTCCTGTTGATGTTACCCACTCTACTCAATGGTAAAGCATCCCTTGTTACATTATTTATTGTGATCAAGTTTTTTTTAATTTTCTTTATGAGGAGGATTCACAAAAGTACAATTATAGTCAGAGGCACATGATCACCCCTGCACCCACCTACCCCTCTCCCCCCAGTTCTAGTTTGGGAATAGAAAAAGAATGATAAACCTGGTAAATTAAATGAGTTTTTCCACACAGATCATCTCCATCCATGGAGAATGTTCATTGCCTGTTCTGACCATTGTGGAAAGATAATGGGCTTCCCAGTCCACCTAACCTAAAGCTATTGTTTCTGAAAATGGGTGTTTGAGTATGCGAAAGAGAATACCACTCAGTAAAGTCTCAATTAGTTGCCAGCACTGAATTGCATAGGCAATCATGGGGCCATATTTTGAAACACAATGTTTTGGAGAGAGTGCAGCAAATATAATATTTTCAAGGTTGTGAGGATGCACTACGTTCCTACATTTTTTGATACTGTGGCTGTTTCCTCATGACTAAGTGTTAATACTAGACTCTATAATTAGTTGGTCAGATTTGAGGTGGAGTTCCATCATCATGTCAGATCTAACTCTGATAGGAGTCCAGAGAGAACACCAGAGATTTAGGGAGCAAAGGTTTACCTATGAACAAACCCAACGTCATGATTCTGTTTCTCTCTAATATAGGTCAACTTCCCACTATGACGGCACTGGTCGGGGAGGACGTCTCTCTGTCGTACGACCCAAAGCTCTCCAAAGACCTGACTGAGACGCCAGTGAAATGCTACACGGACAAAATGATCAGAACAAATGACTTTGTCTTTAAGAAGGACAAACCTCCCAAGGACAATTCTAAACTACTGAGTCCCGCGTACAGAGGGAGAACGAGGCTGTCAGACGAAGACCTTAAGAAAGGAATCGTCTCCCTCAGACTGTACAACGTCACACGGGCCGATGAAGACAACTACTACTTTGTGTTGCCCTCCGGGAAATACAAGATCCAGCTTCTCATAGGTGAGAATGCTACCAGTAGGGCGGATAAGATTGTGTGTGTGTGTGTGTGTGTGTGTGTGTGTGTGTGTGTGTGTGTGTGTGTGTGTGTGTGTGTGTGTGTGTGTGTGTGTGTGTGTGTGTGTGTGTGTGTGTGTGTGTGTGTGTGTGTGTGTGTGGTTACATATTCTACCTTCACAAACTCAGGCTTCAGCAGCACAACTAGAGATGTGGCAACATGGTAGTACAACTAGCGGTCTGTTTAACTCTAGATAAAACCAATATAATATGATTAAATATATGTCATCTAGCCATCTAGGCCACGATCAATGCTTTTTCTTTCTCTCTCTGTCTGTCTCTCTGTCTAGGTTGTCTTCTTTGAGATATTGTACTCAATTAATGTAATAATATTGGGTTACTCACACATATTCTCTCACTGTTAATTCTAATGTTAAGTAACAATCCTTAGTTCCTAAAGTACTGACCCTACCCTGACTCTACCCCCAGGTGCCATGTCCTCCGCTGCCATCACCCTGGAGGAGCGCCCCGACTGCAGCGGTCTGGTGCTGAGGTGTGAGTCCGTGGGCTGGTACCCCCCCCCAGAGCTCTCCTGGTGGACCGATGGAGGCCTCCCCCTGCCTGCTGTCACCATGAACACCACCTGGGACCCCACCGGCCTCTACACCATCAGCAGCACCGTGGTGGTGGAGAGCAGCCAGGGAGCCAGGAACTACAGCTGTAGAGTTCACCAGGAACGGTTCAACCAGACCAGGGAGGCGGAGATAGCCCTTCATGGTACGTCCTGTCAAGTCGTGGGATGAGCTGTCACTGAGGCTGTTACACACGGGCCTGGCAGAGGGACGGTATAGACCGAGGTGGGGTGTTGTAAACGTGTGCGTTGTATTCAGAATGAGATGTGATCGTTTATATGTAATGTTATAGACTGATGTGGTATATAGTAGGTGATGTGATGTTGAAGTAGGATGTGATGTTCATACTGATGTCTAAGCAGTATGGGGTACGGCGAGTACGCAAGTCTATGTGCTGCTCCGATACCATCCCGAGACTCAGGCTCCTTTACTACACCGGAAAAGATCATCTCAAACTCTGTGGTGTTATGCTGCGTTCGTACGGTCGGAGGTTGAAAGTTGGAATGGGAAACGCGTCGTCTCAGACCTACGTGTGGTCGAGCTACCAAGTCGGAAAAACCTGGACGCATAGACGCTTAAAGGTTGGGTATGGAATTCGTTTTTATGGCCATTTTTGCAAAATTACTTGAAATCCTTATCATAACCCGCTTACAGCCACTGAGTTAGAAGTACTGACAGGAAAATTAAATAATTCAATCATCTGTGGAACGGGCAGGGCTCGAAAAACTCCAGCCAATGATTTCCAGAGCCACCGAGTTGCATTGGACAGTAAGTACGTCAATCAAACGGTCGTACTGCACTCCCCCTCCCCCGCGCGCGACCCCTTCGTGCAGTACTCGTGACCCAGAGCTCGTGACCCAGAGCAAGCTCCTGTTTGTTGTTATCCTGCGGTAGCTACTGGAACTAGTTAATCCACATTTGGACCTAGCAGTAGAAGACAATTCCATTCGCCATGTTGTTTAACAAAAACCTACGCTAGCCTGGATCGCTCTCGCACATCTGTGTTCGCGCGCGTCCATGTACTTGGAATGGGTGGAGTCAGAGTCAGCGTTGAAGGAGAGGGGGTAGGACCATTTGAGTTGTGTATTTTCAAAATCTGCTGGCGTTTCGAAAATCCCATACCCAACCTTTAACAAGAAGAATACAAATGTATTATTATAATTATAAATGTAAATTATCTCGTTCTGAAAAAGTAAATTGTGCACAGTAAGTGAAGCGACTAGTACTACACATTGCTGTCAACGTAAGAGAACCCTTCAATAAGGAGTGCTACTGATAGTTGCAATGCTAGATGCTGTATCGGTATATACTCGGTATCGGCCGATGCTCAAGTTCGGGAATCGGTATTGGTAAAATGGTATCGTAACATCCCTAGATGTTATAAAGAGACTGTTTATGTGCTTGCCTTGCAGAGGACCAGTTCCCGTCCTGTCCTCGTCACCGCTGGGGGTTGGTCGCTGTCCTGGCGATCCCTATGGGTGCCCTTATCTTGGTGGTGATCGGTGAGTACGTTGTACCTCTAGGATGTTCATCATGATATGAAGTGTGTTCCAACTACATGCTGACCCTCACACTGTTCTCTCCAGCCCGCAGAAAAGAAAACTCCAAATCCTCGGACAGAAATGAAGAACCGGCCGTGAACTCCAAACACCTCAGGCCTGTTGAAGACGCTATCACACGCTTGTAGCTTGAGGGTGGATTTCTGTCATATGCTGGATTTCATGGAGTTTAATTTAACTCTTAGAATCATGAATTACCGAGGGGCGTTTGTGTAGCGTACCCTTATAGGAAGTGCCTTATTGGCTGCTCTTAACACGAGTGCCCTCTAGAGTGGTGAAAACCAGCGGAAGTGCCTTATTGGCTGCTCTTAACTAGGGTTGGGCATCGTTTGGGTTTTTCCTATACCAGTGCCCTCTCTGTACTTTTTAAACGGTTCCGGTGCTAAAACGGTTCTCGAACCGGTACTTTAAAAAAACGAAACCGCACACGCTTGCAATACATGCACGACTTGCTATGACTTTCACATTAAGCAGAAAGTCAGTGGACAATGAGTTGAAGTTTAGGATATAGCACACGTTGTCACACACGCTGTTGAATGGCAACAGCGTGTGTGCGTGTGTGCAAGATTTACTGTTGGCATTCAATTCCTCAACTTGCACAAAGAGGAAAGGCTGCTGTGAGTGCTGTGACTGATGAACATTAAGAAAATGTTTATCAGTGCATGGTGCAACATTACTGCCAGTCATATTAGGTAGTATGACACAGGTGCTCAAGGCAGCCACAGGAGACGCCAACATTGTTTTCAACCGCTCGGTACCACGCCGTATTATTTCATAAGTTTTGAAAAGAAAAAGTATTAGAAGCGAATAAGCTACTGTGTTTTTGATTTGTTTATTTGTTTTTCCTGATGTGATGTTGAAGTAGGATGTGATGTTAATACTGATGTTCCATTGGATCCGTGCGCTCCGTCAAAAAGTTGAATAATGTTCAACTTTTCGGCAGAGACGGATCCGTCATCCAATCAGATGGCATATGCAAATTTAAGCACTGTGACACTACTTGGGCTCTGACGACCTTGGAAAGCTCCCCAATCCGTCAGCCCCGCCTTCCGACTTCCGTTGACGGACGGGGCAGTGGGCACGAGGCGACGCAAGATGACGCCGTAACACCATGGGGGCGGGGCAGGGGGCGTTAAAAAAAAGTCGGGCCCCGTTATGAGGGACCGAAATGTGCGTTCTTATTCGATCTAGGTACTAGACCGAGATCTAGCCACGAGTACCCTTTATAGGGTGGTGAAAACGAGAGGAAGTAGGCCTACCTTATTGGCTTCTCTTTACACATGGAAAAAATATTGAGTGGCCTCTTCATACAATAAATTATGACGATGTGCCCTCTAGAAGAAAACGTGTGTGGTTAGCTAATGAGGTGCAGACGTTCCTCTCTTTGGTTTTTGATTCATTCATCGTTTTTGAAACCCGGTTTTATTTGATTCTATGACATGTTTACGTGTGAAGCACATGTGTATGAAATGATACTTGAAGGCCGGACTGGTCATAACTGCACCATCATTAAGCATCACAAATCACCGTCAGCATGTCAAAAATCACTTCTCCCCACTGGTTTGTATGGAAGAACTACAAGTTTTGAGTTTAGGTTATAAGTTTGAGCTGCTGGCTGAGGTTACAAACATAGGAGACAAACGGAGCTTGCTTTCAATGTTCAAAACGTTGATTTAATAAAACTGTGACTGCAATCAAACCCATTCGTGTCATAATTTCATGGACTGCACTTGTCAATGTTTTTGTTAGGAGTTCTTGCGAGAGGTTTTGCACAACTGTAATGGAAAAGTCCATATGTCGCTTACCTTTCAGTCATTGAAGCTGTGTCTTCTATTCCTTGTGTTACCTAGCCAGCCCATCTAGCTCCCTTTGTGGTTCACCTTATCCAGGGGTAAACCGGTCACATCGAAGGAAGCAGTGAGCCCTGACCATGGCCCTGACGCATTCATCTGCTTGACGAGTTGAACTCTGAACTGTTCCTCAGGTTAACATCTCCCTCCTTTGATTACTGACTTCTGTCCGGAGGGGGTGAACCTGTTAAAGGGCTCAGTGAGTATATTGTGGGCCCTGTCTGTTAGAGAGAAGACGTGTTAATGGGTTCATTTTCCACAACTATTGTGTGCTTTTTTGAATTTAGAAGTCTCATCTGTCCGTGACGCAATATCTCAAAGAAATTGCCACGAGACAGAACCAGATAGACATAGCTACAGACAGAGGGACACACAGAGACACAGACACACACAAACACACACAGAGACACACTGCCACACAGAGACACATACACATAGACCGAAAGACACAGAGACGACTACACAGACACTCATAGTCAGATCTGCATAGATAGAAAAATAAAACACCAGACAAGCGGGTCGAGATCCAGATACAGAGGCACAGACAGGACATCGGGCAGTCGTCATGACGATGGCTAAATTGTTTTTATTTGCAGGTTAACAGAGCTGACAGTAGTTTGGGCGGCGGCGGACACGAACCACCAGAAACAACAGCGAGGTCCTCTCCGGGTTCCCCCCTCCTCGACCTACGCTTAGAAAACACACACAGCAGCGTCCGCTAAAGCACAGACCACCGGCGCGGACTCTGGGACATCTACAAGCAGCAGCACACAGGGATATTTACAGCACACGTCGAGAGGGAGCGGAACGTTTATATATATATACAGTTGTACACGGAGCCGACCAGTACGACCCGTAGCGTGGATGATATGATGATGGGTGGTCAACGCGGGGAGAGGGGCGTGTTTTAGTAGCGGGGTGGAGCGGTAGTAGCTTCTGTTTTACTGACGCATCGTCACACAGGCTGATGTCACGGAGGTGGGCGTGGCCCAAGCCGTCAGCATCAGGCTGCTGCTCGACGCTGATTGGTTGGTGTGACCCGTCCAAACAGCATCAGGGTTTCTGCGCGATGGCGCTGACCTCAACGTGCCGACCATGGCTACCTCACGTTACGACCCCTTTCCTTATGTCTGGTTGGACTTGGAAGAAATGCGCTCGGACCTGGAGGGTTCGTGCTTGGGTCCAGGGTTAATTAACCTTCTCTCGTCTCGTCTTAACGAGTTATCGGGCTAAACTATCGATCTATGATGAGACGCAGTGACCGGCCTTCTGCTTATCCCAGGTCTGAGCAGACCGCGAGGTTGTGTGGTCGAACCCCCGTCTGTCAGGGGCGGGGTCAGGGGCAGACAGAGGTGGAAGGTCAACAACAGTTTGTTGTTGATGTTGTTGTGGTTAGTCTACGGTCACACAGCCGGTAATCATACATATGGATTAGTGCAAATCAGGTTACGATTTTGGTCGTGGATACGATGAGAATATACAAAAGAAGAGCTGGAGCCGAGAAGTGACAGACGAGTCTGGAGGAGGTTTTTCACGAGGCTGTCAATGTTAAAAAATAAATATACAGGTGGTGCGGAGGCTAACGGCTAGCGCTAGCAGGAGGCGGCGGCCATGTTTTTAGAAGCCTCGTCCGCCCTGGATTCTCTCCGTACGTCGAATCTATTCTTTATTCATTTGTCTATTCTTAACGGGTGTATGAGGGGGGTGAGGGGTGAGCATGAAAGGGGGGGGGGGGGGGGGGGTGCTCAGGGTGGGCGACCGGGAGACCAAGGTCTGATGACATCACACCTGGAGCCTTCAGAGAGAGAGAGAGAGAGAGAGAGGGGGAGAGAGAGAGAGAGAGAGAGAGAGAGAGAGAGAGAGAGAGAGAGAGAGGGGGGGAGAGAGAGAGAGAGAGCGCATGCTGGCTGATCACCAGCCGTCCATTGCCACACAACACAGTCAAGACTTTTACGATAATATAATAGTGACACTTTTAGTCGGTTAACTCTGGACGAAAAAACAACGTGTTTTTTGATTTAGTCAGGGTTAATTCTTTATGTTAAAATCCATTTAGGGGGGGTTCGGGGGTGGGTGCCTGAGGTCCTCACCGCCGGACCCCGTTGATGGGCACGCCGGCCGGCCAATGGGTGAAGAGTGATGTCAGCGTTGGCCTCAGCAGGTCTAGTCTTTTCGCCCCGCCTTCCACTGTGTTTTTTTTTTTTCTTGGTACAAACATGCGATGAGCTGCATGACAACGACAGCGAGAGGAGGAGATGGTTTTCAATCTTTTGTTCTTGGTTCTTTTGTTTTGTTCATCTTTTTCAACGCACTCGCTCTCGCCTGGAGGCTGATCACCACGGTAACAGTCGCAGATGCATTCATGGTTACGGTTGGATCGAGGAAAACGGCTGTTGTGCGTTTCCATGACGTCCTGTTCATAGTAGTTTGTAAATGTAGCGTAGAGAGAGAGAGAGCGGGCGAGAGAATGAAAGAGGTGTGTGTGTGTGTGTGTGTGGGTGTGTGTTTGCCGTGTGTGTACATGTTTGGTTCATTCGGGTGTGGGTGGGTGTGTGTGTGTGTGTGTGTGTTGGTATGCAGGTATGTAATGTGTGTGTGTGTGTGTGTGTGTAGATCTGTGGGTTGATGGTTTCCACTGCATTAGTCCAACAGTGGGGATGTCTTTCCTCCTCATCCTCCTTCTCCTCCTCCAGGAGGAGGAGGAGGAGGAGGAGGAGGTCCTCTTCAGTAATCCATCCTCCTCATCCTCCTCCTCCTCCTCCTCCTCCTCCACCTGCTCCTCCTCCTCCTTGTGGTGGAGGAGGAGGAGCAGAAGGAGGAGCAGAAGAAGCCGGAGGAGGAGGTGATCCTCTTCAGTAGCATCAGTCCAGCAGTCCCCCTCCTCGTTGTCGAGCGGAAGGAGGAGGAGGATGAGGAGGAGGAGGAGGAGGAGGAGGAGGAGGCGGTGCTCTTCAGTAGTCGATGAGGCTGTGCCACTTGGAGATCTGCCGGCGTGGGTTCTCGCACACCTCGGTCCAGTGGGAGGTGCCGGAGGGGCAGGGGCTGTGCAGGCCCAGCGGCAGGCGGCCCAGCACCTCGTTCTTGGTGGTGCGGTCGAAGTCGACCACCAGGAACTCCACCGAGATCTCGGGCAGCAGCTCGGGGGGCACGTCGTAGATGAACGACTCGTTGAACACCGGGTTCAGCGTGCACTTCTTCACGTGCGTCTTCTTCTTGCCGATGCGCTTGCGGCCGTAGAACACGTTGACCTTCACGTAGGGGTCTGCACGGAGGAGGAGGGGGGTTAGTAGGTCAGTATGTGGGTAGATACTTTAATCATCCCCTTGGGGGGTAATGCAGATACCCCGTAGCTCACAAGGACAGTTAAAATGGACAAACCGTAAACGACCGCCAAATAACACAATAGTGAGCAATATTGTACATTAATTTAATTGCATATAAAAACAAGAGCCAGAGGTAGATATAAATAAATAGATATTATGCAATTGCACGTCCAGTGTGTGCGGGGGTGGGTTGGGGGGAGAGAGAGGGATAGAGAGAGAGAACGAGTCACCATCGGCCGCTACCCTTGCCTGGGGTGCTGTGGAACTTTAATGGTTTGTGTCGTTTCCTCAGAGCCTCGCTTGTGAATGCATCTGCAACTAAACGACTCCATGGAAACTGAAGATGCTCTGCTCTGCTTGCTAGGCCATTTTGTCCTTCGTGCTAGTTTAGCCTTTACCTCATAGCTAGTTTAGCCTCTACCTCAGGGGTACCCAACCAGTTGATCGCGGTCTACCAGTAGACCGCCGATAGATCCCAAGTCGACCGCGAGGGGTGAAGAAAAAAAAAAGAAAACTTGCGCGGGACATATACGCGCGGTAGCGCATGCGCTGTCAACAGTAGTTGAAAGCCGTCAACAGTAGTTACGCACTCCTAAACGTTGGCATGGCTGAGGGGAAACGAGTTAAGGCCTACCATTTTCACCCTGGGTGGGAGGAAGATAATATTGAATATTGTTGAATTAATGAAACCCCCACTGAAGTCCGTAGGTCCACGACACAAACCACCACCACCACCACCCCCCCCCCCCTCCGCTTGAAGGTAGGTTTGACTGGTAGATCTCGGGAGGTTGGCTACTTGGAAAGTAGATCTTGGGTCAAAAAAGGTTGGGCACCCCTGCTCTACCTCATAGCTAGTTTAGCCTCTACCTCATAGCTAGTTTAGCCTCTACCTCATAGCTAGTTTAGCCTCTACCTCATAGCTAGTTTAGCCTCTACCTCATAGCTAGTTTAGCCTCTACCTCATAGCTAGTTTAGCCTCTACTTTATGCTAGTTTAGCCTCTACTTCATGCTAGTTTAGCCCCTTAGTTTAGCCTCTACTTAATGCTAGTTTAGCCTCTACATCATGCTAGTTCAGCCTCTACATCATGCTAGTTTAGCCGTTACTTTGTGCTAGTTTAGCGGCTACTTTATGCTAGTTTAGCCCCTAAGTTTAGCCTCTACTTAATGCTAGTCCAGCCTCTACCTCGTGCTAGTTTAACCTCTATCTCGTACTAGTTTAGCCTCTTCTTCATGCTAGTTTAGCCTCTACTTTATGCTAGTTTAGCCTCTAAATCATGCTAATTTAGCCTCTACTTCATGCTAGTTTAGCCTCTACTTCATAGCTAGTTTAGCCTCTACTTCATGCTAGTTTAGCCTCTACCTCATGCTAGTTTAGCCTTTACCGCAAGCTAGCTTAGCCTCTACCTCATAGCTAGCATGAAGACCACTTCTGGTTGACCTAGCATTGATGTTGCGTTAAACTAGCTTTTACTTGGAGACGGTGTGTGCTCAGTTTTGCTTGTGTTGCACCGGCTTGTCCTGTGTGTGTGTGTGTGTGTGTGTGTGTGTGTGTGTGTGTGTGTGTGTGTGTGTGTGTGTGTGTGTGTGTGTGTGTGTGTGTGTGTGTACGTACTTGCGGAGAGGCCGGTGATGTCCATCTTGGGGAGGTGTCGGGCCTTCAGCACCACCACGCTGAGACGGTGGGACACGGGCTGGTAGGACAGCGACACCAGCAGCTCTCCACGGCTCTCACACTGCATGAACACACACAGACACACACGCACACACACACACACACACACACACACACACACACACACACACACACAGTGTTAATAAGTTGACAGATCTACAGACAGGTTGTGGGTTACTTAGCGTACTAATAACAGCATTAAAGGGCCCCTGTGTTACCCCCAGATGTGATGGTCGCCAGTCCACCTTTAGTGACATAAGTTGGGAGCGTATGTCCACCAGGGCTTTGACTCCGGACTTCGTTATTCGAATATAATTCGAATATCAAAGAATAAATCAAAATTCGAACGAATATTAGGCAGCCCTTAATATTGGAACCTGTTATGGGCAGGCCAAGAGGGAGAGACGTCGGAGAACCCCACGCAGTCTATTCATAATGTTGTAATGACCACGGAAGAGGCAGCGAATGAAGTATTGATTAGACAGCGATTTATTAGATACCTAATAAACCGTTGGAAGACCGGTAACCATAGCAACGCCGGTAAACAAACCTCGCAAAGCCCAATCCAGGTCTTACTGAAGGAATGTAATGGGCAAAATATTATTGATAAATATTCGAATATATTTGAATATTGATATTAATAAACAAACGATCTTCGAATATGATTTTTGGGCACAAGTCAAAGCCCTAATGTCCACCCACATGTGGGATGGACAGATCTGTCCGCAAGCCTACCCAGTGGACACTTAGTGTACGTTGTACGTCCTGGCACTGAAACATAGTCCTGAGCATCGTGTAGCATCTTATCCTAGGTGTCTCTGTTGTATACGGGGAAACGGGTTAACCTAGCGATGGTCAGTGCTGGTCACTATGTTTCTATGAACATCCTTACTGTACCGACGGCGGTGTATTGTTGTTTCTCCTTCTGCCGACAACTTGGATAAAAGCGTCTGCTTAACACCCTGAATGTAAACACACACACACACACACACACACACAAACACACACACACACACACACACACACACACACACACACACACACACACACACACACACACACACACACACACACACACACACACACACACACGTCACACACACACACACTCACCAGCATGCTCCTCTTGCTGATCTGCTGGCTGAGGTGCACGCGCCCCGTGCTGGGGTCCACGCCCTTCAGCGGCACCAGCGACTCTCCGATGACGTCGTCGCGGGCGAAGCGGTCGAAGCTGAGCACCAGGAAGTGCAGCGTGAGCTCCGACAGCGAGCTGTACGCCACGCCGTAGAAGGTGAACGTCTCGTCGAACTGCGGCTCCAGCGTCTTGCGCAGCACGCGGGTCTTCACACGGTGCTTCTTCTCCGGCAGGATGGTCATCTTCACGTAGGGGTCGGCGCTGGCCCCGCCCTCGCCCCCGCCCACGGCAGGCAGCCCGCGCGCCCCCAGGATGGTGACCACCAGCGCCTTCTTGGGGAAGTTGTAGTCCACGGCCAGGCTGATGGTACCCAGCGCCGGCTCGCCGTCCGGCCCCCCCGCCGCCGCCGCCGCCGGCGTGAAGGGCGAGCCGTTCTCGCTGCCGCTGCTGCCGCTCTCGCTGCTCTCCAGGCAGCAGTAGTCGGCGCGGACGGGCAGCGCCCGGTCCAGCCGCGCCCCCCCCACGCCGCCGCCCGCCGCCGCCGCCGCCCCGCCCGGCGGCACCAGGTGGCTCATGTGCAGCTGCCCCGGGACGTCCAGGATGTTGTTCTCGGCGTCGACCAGCACCATGCCGCGGGCCGCGCCGCCCCCGGCCCGCTCGGCGTCGCCCCCCCGGTCGGCCCGGCGGACCCGGGCCCCCGGGGCGCCCCTGAAGATGCGCTGGCTGCTGCTGAGCGACTCGGGGTAGATGCTGATGCCCTTCAGCATGTGGATGAACTTGTAGGGCGGGTCCTCGGGGGGGTCGCAGTAGCGGTCGCCGTACAGCTTGTGGCGGCCGGCCGAGCGCTGGTAGCGGCGCTGGCAGAAGGTCCAGAGCACCACCAGCACCACCACCACCACCACCAGCACCCCCGCGCCCAGGAAGCCCGCCAGCACGGGGGACATGACTGGGGGAGGGGGAGGGGGAGGGGGGGAGGAGAGAGGGGGAGGGGGAGAGAGGAGGAGGAGGAGGAGAGAGGAGGGGGAGGAGGAGGTCGAGGAGGAGGAGGGGGAGGAGGAGGGGGAGAGGAGGAGGAGAGAGGAGGAGAGAGGGGGAGAGAGGGGGAGAGAGGAGAGAGGAGGAGAGAGGAGGAGAGAGGAGGAGAGAGGAGGAGGAGAGAGAAGAGAGAAGAGAGGGGGAGGAGGAGAGAGGGGAGGGGGGGAGGAGGAGGAGGGGGGGAGGAGGGGGGGAGAGAGAGGAGGAGAGAGGAGGGGGGGGAGAGGAGGAGGAGGAGGAAAGAGGAGGAGGAGGAGGAAAGAGGAGGAGAGAGGAGGAGGAGGAGGGAGGAAGAGGAGAGGAGAGAGTTAGGGAGTTACAGCAAGGCAACCGAGTCAACATGGAAGTCGTTTGAAGGAGAAGGCAAAAGCAGCGAATGAGGTGGTGTGCGTGCATATTGTGCTACCTGTGTTTGTGTGTGTGTGTGGGTGTGTGTGCACGTGATAGTATGTATGTGCTTGCACGTGATAGTGTGTGTGCTTGCACGTGATAGTGTGTGTGTGTGTGTGTGTGATTCAGAGCATGCATTCATGTGTGTTTAAGAATTCATGTGTGTACCAATGTGAGCATGTGTTTGCGCGTGTGTTCGTGTCAGTGTGTGTTTTTACGATAGAGTGTGTTTATGTGGTCACGGGCGTGCGTGCGTTTGTTCATGTGCGTGCGCGCGTGCCCATGTAAACGCATCGACCTGTCAGAGCAGAGACAGTCCGAAGGGGGAGAGCTTAATAAAGGACGGACGGGCGAGAGACACCGCGACACAGAGGGGCATTGTGGTGACGCTCGCTCTCTCTCCTAGGAGCCTGGCCCGCCGTAACCATGACGACGATGATTTCCCAGAACCACGGGAACACAAACAGATGGGGAGTGGCTTAGTTAGGGGGGGGGGGGGGGGGGGGTTGGTTGTCATGGCGCTAGGAGAGAGCTTACATCTATTCATTCTTCTCGATCTCTCTGTCTGTCTGTACATATATATAGATAGCATGTCTGTCTATCTTCATCTACCTGTCTGTGTGTACATCTAGCTGCATAACAGCATGTCTGTCTGCTTTAATGATAGTCCGTCTATCTTAATGCCACTCTCTCTATCTCCATCTGTCTGTATATCTATACTGTATATATCTGTCTGTCTTATTGGCAGTCTGTCTTAATGCCAATCGGTTTTCACCCTCCATCTGTCTGTATGTATATCTACACATTCCTGTATACATCAGTCCGTCTGTCCTCATGGCAGTCTGTCCATCTTCATCTCTCTCTTGGACTGAGGGGGTGTGACTATATAGCAGCATGACATCATCATCATATCCAGTGCATTCTATTGACACAACCATGTCACACATTGCCCCGCGTCCCCCTGCCATGACACTGTGCCACACATAGCGTCCCCGAACGATGACGACATCATGCGCTGTCCAACATGAACGTCTGCTGTCGGCTAACTGGCATTAGCCCAACGCTAACACCTTTGCATTGGCCGGGATCCAGGAAGAGGGGAGAGGGGACAAGGTAACGACTGTGACGATCGGTTGTTCACGCCATAGTCATTCGTTGTTTGGTATTTTAAATTTGAATGTTACGTATTTCCTTGTTAACGGGTTACAAAAGTCAAAAGTAATTTCCTTCTGAGGCGATCAAACGAACGACCTACATGCTTCCTGCCTTTATCGATCAATAATAATGACCAGGCCTCTCGTGTCTTAGCAGCTTCAGCTGTGGCCCCTCATCGTTACCATGACGATGATTGATTAAATATGGATGGTATTACAGTCATTACTACTGATCTCCTCTTTCCTTATAGCCTCGTCTGGAACCCCCCCCCCCCTGTTAAGAGGGGGACCTCCTCTGTCATGTCACCTGGGTCCTCTCTCTCATCAGGACCTAGTCCCCCCTAGACCGGGTCCTGGTCCTTCAGAGACCTTAGGGTCAGGGGGGGTGCGGACCAGCCCATGAGGTGTCCTGGCAACCCCCTTGGGACCGTGATTCAGGGCTGGACCGGACAATGGACCGGACCTGTACCTCCTCGGGGAGAACCGGTCCCCTGGTCTACCGAGAAACATCGGACACTCAGGGGGGGACATCGGAAACTCGGGGAACACATCGGAAACTCGGGGGGGGGGGGGGGGGGGATACCTCGGACGCTCTGGGGAAGAAATCGGACACTCGGGGGACGACGTCGGAAGCTCGGGGCGAAGAAACCTTCGGAGGCTCGGGGGAGCACGGTGAGAGCGGAATCCGGGAGGTCACGTGTCTCTGGATCGACCGATCGGGATGTGATTGATAACCAGCCGGTAAAAGGCTGTGTGTCAGCAGCCCGGATTGATTCCATTAGCGATACACATCTCCTGTGGATCCTAACCTCTAAGCCAGAGCCAGGAAGTGCCTTCCTCTGACAGGAAGTCGAACAGACAGCGCCACTCCACTTCACCTGCCGCGGGCGTCACTGAAGACGCAGCAGAGCCAAAATGGATGCCTTTAAGAAAACGGTTCCTCCCCTCATCACCGACCCCCCCCTGTAATGTGAGCTTCAGTGGTATGTTCATATTCTAGACCAACCTGTCTCCTTTATGTGCTTCGATCGAAGGAAAATAGTTCTAGAAAAATAACAAATATTTAGGCTGCACAAGAAACGCAGGCATAGGTGTAAGTGTGGAAATATTGTTGATATTTCCGAAGGAGACAATCGACGTTGCATTTAATACTAGAGATGTATCATGTGCCCTTTAGATGTCATCAATCATTGTACGCGTATTAATGTTGATCATCGATCATTTATTTGATTCTGTGTGTTTAGTAAAGAAGCCTAAAAGACAAAATGGTCCGGATGGGACCTGCAAATGAAGGGCTGCGTCCGATCTGATCTAAACCCCTGTCCTTAAACCCCCTCTCCTTTACCCTCCCCCGTCCCCCCACCACCACCACCACCACCACCATAAAATCAAAGGCCCGTCCGTAGGCCCCGGGACCCGGTAACCGGTGGTCCGGAACACGTGGGTGTTCGAGGGCTATACGGTCCTGAATTCGGCCTGAGCAGCACCCCCGTGTTCCGGTTACCGATTACCTCAGCGGGTCTGAAAAACAAAGGACCGGTCGCTGTCCCAGCGGGGCGCTGCTGCTGCTGCTACAGACATGACGTCACCCCCCCCCCCCCCCCCCCCCCCCCCCCCCCCCACCACCCAATGTGCGCGCGCACCGAGGGCCACCGGAGAGATGCGTAGGAGCGGAGTACGCCCATGTTTAGCTTTTCCTGAATTTTGTATTCTTATACGTTTTGATCAATAATATAGATGTCATCATTATTGACTTATACCGAGGTATTGGAAACGAATGAGTCATATTCGTTTTTCGTATTTTAACGGTCGTTTCGACGCTAGATAAACAACATCATGCTGCGGTTTTGCCGTGCGAGCCAAACCCATCCCTTCATTTGAGGAAAATTAACCCCAAGACGAAGACATGAATATATTGAATATCATTCGATTAAATGTGATATCGTTTCAGGTTGTTACACGGGGTGTCAATCTCAAACAAAAGCCTGGATTCATAGGTCACACCAAAAAAAACACACAAATCAAATTCCACCACCTTTCCCAAACAAGACACCTCACCCTTTCACAACCATGACCCTGTCCCCGTCCGCCCGAACCCCAAGGTATCGCGATGACTTTGGGTTGAGGAACGACCCCACACACATTACAAGGGGCTTAAGAGCCGTTAACAAACACCCGGGCCTGCTGCTCACCATAGGCGGCTCGTAGTTCGGAGATCTCAGCCATTTTGTGCCTCGGTGTAGGATGCGACCGTGAAGAACCGCTACTCCACGTCCATAGAGAGGCGACGAAGCACCGCAAAACGAATCCGTTAGAAACAATTCGCAACTCAGGTATAAAATCCTTTTTTTCCGTAAGAGAGTCGGTTCGGTCGGTCGTTCGGGTGGAGCGCGCGGTGCCGAGCCCGTGCTGCGCAGTGATGCTCGCGCTGGCTGGTGTCGGGATGCAGAGAGGCTGCGCGTATGCTGCTGATGTGAGCTCGCGGAGACTGGTCCTCCCGGGAGCGGAGGCCCCGCCCCCTCTGCCGCGTCACACCACTCAACTCCATAAAAGCATTAGTTCGACTAGATGACTAATAACAATATGTACGTATAAATGATGATGTAACGGGCCTACATCCGCACATCAGACATCGTACTACGTTTAGCAGAAGTCAAATATAGTCCAGTAGGTTGTTCTCCTAATTCAATGTTTAAGAGTACACTTAAACCTTGAATATCTGTTCCCAGGTTTTATGTAAAATAATGTCCAACCATAGAACTAGAATATGTAAATAAACATCCTCTGGATTACTTTTAAAAAACAGTCTGCAGTTTAACACCTCACACAAGACAGAAAGAGATTGTAATCCTAGCTATCTTTGTTGTACATGGGAATGGGTTAACTTGTTAGTGCTTAGGACTTGATTCTAACCTCCTTAATGTACCGACAGCGATATATTGTTGTTTCTCTTTACTCTGACAAATGTAGTGATTGTAAGTCGCTTTGGATAAAATAGTCTGCTAAATGCCCTTAATGTAAAATGTTGTATAGGCCTGACCGTTCAGTTTCATCCCAGAGAGGCATTGCCTGACCAACTGGCCAATCAGATTCACCCTCTTACGATCACAGAGACAGAAAACACAGGAGACAGACGATCTGATTGGATCAGAGAGCTTTAATGCTTTGATGAACATCACACCAGATATTAAAACTGATAACGTGTGTCGCTGTTGATCTCGTCCAAATAAAGGTTTTGTAATTCTTAAAGCCAGCGGTGAAACATGGAGGTTTTAGAAGTGATAAACCCGAGACCTTTTTCTCCGCGATAAATATTATGACATCACGCGACCAGCCTGTACATTAGGGTCGACCTTTGAGGTCACCGGGGAGCGGCCCGAGGTCAAAGGTCATGACCCGAGGTCAAAGGTCATCTGAAAGTCAAAGTGAAGGGGATGTACAGAGGCAGACGAGAACGATCTATAAAGTTTTAAGCCATATTGATTGACGACCTACGCATAGACACACACTAGCTCCCTCACACGCACACACACACACACACACACACGGCACAAACCCGTACGGACAAGCGCACACATTGCAAATCACGGGACAACAAAAAATACACACAGCCCACGACGTATAATACACTGTGCACACAATTGTGTGCAAAACCCGCCAAACACACACACACACACACGTTTGAGATAGGCAGTGTATTAGTCTTCACGTCCAACGTGATCAGAACCATGTCTCCATGGCAACTAACCTTTCAACCCAGCAGCAAAATGGAAGTATAGGCTTTTTCTACTAGCTGAGAGATTAGCATGGCTAAGCTAATGTCAGTGACCATCACCGCAACACTTCCAGGCGATCGTGGGGAAAGGAAGTAGGATTTGGATCGAGAGGGGAACCGTGACGCCGTGATTATCCGGCTGTTCCCCTAGAACTCATTTGGTATCGGTACAGTCGCTAACGCTAACTAACGCCAACTAAGAGCTAACTAGTGGTTGGCTTTGGTACTCTTGGTTACTATGGCGATCGAAGGGAGGTTTCTTGGGTTCTTTGTATAGACCTGCATCTCTGAGATTACAACTGGATACAACATCTGGGTTTAAAACATCTGGTTTAAAACATCTAGATTAAAACATCTGGAGGTCACAAAGGCAGTAAGTAAACATGGAACAGAGCACCGGACATATGCAGAGAGAGCTGAGTTTGCCGGTTTTACTTATTATTATTATCATTAATATTATTAAACTTTTTGGTCCTTAAGCATCGAGGGAATGTCTTGCTTAACAAAGTGATTGATTATCCTGTGAGCACAGCCTGGGATCGTATAGCCTGTTAGCATCACATTTGACCATAGGCTATGAGCATAACCTGTCAGCATAGCATAACATAGCCTATTAGCCTAACATGTTTGCATAACATGTGAGCATAGACTGGTCAAGACATGTTAGCATAACATGTGAGCAGAGCCTGTGACCATTAGACTATGAGCATAATATGTTAGCATACCCTTTGACCATTTGGCCTATTAGCATAACATGTGACCATAGACTATGATCATTACCTGTTAGCATAGCCTGTGACCATATAGCCTATAATCATAACATGTGAGCATTAAATGTTAGCAAAACTTGCTAACATGACCTGTTAGCATTACATGTTAGCATAACCTGTGAGCATACTCTTGGGCGTAACATGTTAGCGTAACAAAACAAATGCTTTTCCATCTGATGCCGTTGTTCTGTCCGGTAGGTGTAGAGATCGATGCTTTCCAAGGTGGAATAGATTGATTGAGAAAGGCCAGAATCTAGAGCCTTCTGCGCCCTCCTCAGAGTCCGGTCACGTGACCCGACATTGAGAATTATGATTGGTGGGTGGTTTTAATCACCCAATCAGGGGGGTAACTTGATATCTCATCCTCCAGGGAGATTACTGATTCCAGCGAAACAAACTTCTCATAACAAGACATTAATATAAAGCACAAGAAAGAGAGCTTTGGCCTGCGGTCCACACACACACACGCACGCACAAGCGAACACACACACACACGCACGCACACACACACACACACACACACACGCAAACACACACAAACACAGTCTGTTGTGGTTGTCACTTTGTTCCCCACTCCAACCTCAACCTCACACACACACACACGCAAACACACACAAACACACACACCTGCCCCCCCCTCTCTCAGTTGTTCTGGCTGGGCTCTCTCAGCGGGATGGTGTGCAGCACTTCGTCCAGCAGCTGCAGCGGTCGGTGCAGTTGCACCTCCACCCAGCAGGGGGTGTCCTTGATGCTCTGCCGGGGGTAGTCCGGCCCCCAGCCCTTCACGAAGCTCAGCCGCAGGATGCACAGCTTCCTCAGGTCGTCCACGCCGATGCCCGCCGCCACCGACAGACCTGGACACAAACCGGGAACACAAAGACCTTTTAGTAGGAGTTACACGATGTATTGCGCTATATAATATAAAGTCACATATAATGTGATGTTAACTATCTAGATTCATCTCTTTATCATTATAAAAGTTGCTGTAGTTAAGGTTTAAGAGTCGCCGTTTGAGTGTCGTTTGCTGAGCTATCGGAGTGACAGCACGAGACATGAATGATTATTTTGAAGTTCAGGCGTCTGTTTCAGCAGCTGCCAGCAGAGGGCGCCAAAGACCAGCGCAAATACTTGAAGTGGCCCTGAGGTTAGAGCTAGACAGACAGACAGACGATTCAAACAGACAGAGAGTGAGACAGACAGGCAGATAGACGAGTCAGACAGCCAGAGATTGAGAGGAACGAACAGACAGTCAGTCAGACAGTCAGAGAGTGAGACAGATAAACAGACAGCATTAGAGCCGTAGAGGCAGACAGACTTACTGACTGCGGGGGCGATGCCCCCTACGCTCCCCGGTCCGGGAATCGCACCGACGACCGCAGCAGCCTGCGCGGCCGCGGCAGCCTGCGCCGTGGCCGCCTGCTGCTGCATCTGTCTGTGGCACTGCCGCAGGTCGAACACCTGGAGGGGCAGACAGGTAGGACAGGTAAGATAGGTAGAGCACCTGGAGGGACAGACAGGTGTGATAGGTCGAACACCTGGAGGGACAGACAGGTAAGATAGGTCTAACACCTGGAGAGACAGACAGGTAGGAGAGACAGGTAGGACAGGTAAGATAGGTAGAGCACCTGGAGGGACAGACAGGTAAGATAGGTCGAACACCTGGAGGGACAAACAGGTAAGATAGGTCTAACACCTGGAGAGACAGACAGGTAGGAGAGACAGGTAGGACAGGTAAGATAGGTAGAGCACCTGGAGGGACAGACAGGTGAGATTGGTCGAACACCTAGAGGGACAGACAGGTAAGATAGGTCGAACACCTGGAGGGTCAGACAGGTAGGACAGTTCAAACACCTGGAGGGACAGTGAGGTAGGACAGACAGGTAAGATAGATCGAAGACCTGGAGGGACAGACAGGTAACATAGGTCAAACACCTGTAGGGACAGGCAGGTGGGACAGATAGTTAAGATTCCTGGAGAGACAGACAGCTGAAAGAGACAGAGAGCTGAGCCCCCTGGCCAGCTGACCCCAGCTGACCCCCGGTGACCCCTGCTGACCCCAGGTGACCCCTGGTGACCCCAGGTGACCCCCAGTGACCCCGTGCCCTCACCTTGATGTGCGCTCCAGGGTAGATCTTGTGCACGGCGTCGCCGGGCGCCCGGCCCGCCTCCCGGTCCAGGTAGTAGCTCTGGACGAACACCGAGTGGTCGCTAAGGCAACGCATCCACACGTCGCCCTCGCCGCGGCACTCCAGCTGCACGCCACGCCCGATGTGAAGCCTGCGCACAGAGGGAGGGGCTTAGTGACCTCACCACAGGGGGAGGGGCTTAGTGACCTCACCACAGGGGAGGGGCTCACTGACGTCACCACAGGGGAGGGGCTTAGTGACCCCACCACAGGGGACCACCTCCTGCTACTGGGAACCAGACTCATCTCCCCAGCTCATGTTTCACCTGCTCTGCAGATAAGGTCCGGCTCCCCCCTCCCACACAGAAATGGTTCTGCCCGGTACGAGATAGGCCGACCAATCACAAGCGTATATCTAACATGAGGCGGGATAAATACGATACGCAGAGGAGCGCCACAAACCAAGATGGCTGCCACTGATTCAGACGACTAACGACTGCACTAAAAGCTTTTGTTGAGGCGAAAGACGTCTTTGCTTTAAGCACGTTGTCTCTTTACAATTACTTTGTCGCTCAGTTCTGGCGTCAACCGTTTCGTTGCTGGGATTGGTCGTTGGCCTATCCAATTACATTCAGCGGCATTTTTCTCTGTGACAACGAACAGAGAATGTTCCAGACTCACTAACAGTCTGCCTCTCGCCCCTGCCCCCCCCCCCCCCCCCCCCCCCCCCCAGGCACCCCTGAATAGGCCTCATCAGACCGCCATCAGCGCAGACCGCCAGCAGCTTTAGCTGCTCCGTACGGCGCGGCCACACAGCGAATCACAGCACAACTCACGACGCCCGAGCGAATCAGACACAAAGAGCCACGAGGCGGGCATCAGCGCTCGCCGTCAGGAGCGGAGGTTCAGCCGCTCCCTGTCAGCAGTAAGTGAAAGAAATACAACTTTTAATTTTTGGGGGGATTTTTATTTATTATTGTATCTGTTCTTATTTTTGTTACTTCCTGGAGATCAGTGAGATTCGTATTTATTTTTCTTTTACAATTCAAGAGTTGAATAAAGATGTTATAATATCAATTAATGCATCACATCATCTCCACTCATCGGCCTGGCCTAAAGGAAAGAGCAGTGTATCTGTCGAATGCTTCCGATGTTGTGTTGCTCATACTATAGAATGATTTATTGCTTGTTTAGTGAATAATACAGAACATAGAGAACTTTAATATATTAAATTGCATACTAATTCGCAATCGCAATATTGGTCGAAACAATCGCATTTCGATTATTTCCCTAAATCGTTCAGCCCTAACGGTGTGTTCCAGTTGCCTCGGACGCCAGCCTTCCGAGTTGCACTTGTGATGTCATTGCCGGTCTCGGAGCACTCATAGCCTTCCCGTTCGTCTTTGTGATTGTTTCGTGAAATTGGCTAGTCGTTGTTTATTGTTAGCTACATTAGCCTCTTTAGCAAACCAGCTCGAAAAACAATCAAGTGTGTAAGAGCATTTAAAAAACGATGATATTAAACGACCAACCAACGACACTTGGTGTCCGAGGCATCTGGATCACACCCTAACAGAGGCACGTGCGCGCTCACCGTGCGCGCTCGCTGGTGTCGGTGCGATGCACGTTGCTGAGCTGGCCCAGGCAGAAGCGGTCGCCACCGGACGGGTCCACGTAGCCGTCCACCGTCACCAGCGGGCAGCTGGACAGCACCTTGAACATCTCCCCCACCTGGATGTCCATCTCGAAGTAGGAGATGGAGCACCAGAACTCCGGACCTGGGGGCACACACGTCACGCATACACGTCACGCACACACATAACGCACACACGTCACGCACACATGTGACACACATGTGACACACACAGAACACACACGTATGACACACATAACGTGACTCACACACATAACACACACACGTCACGCACACACATAACGCAAACATGTGACACACAAAGAACACACACGTATGACACACACATAACGTACACACGTGACTCACACGCATAACGCACACATGTGACTCACACACATAACGCACACATATGACACACACACATTCACTGTTTGTGTCTTTGTGTGAGTAAGTGAGGCAGTGCGTGTCTGTGAGTGTGTGTGTGTGGGTGTGTGTGAGTGAGTGAGTGAGTGCGTGTGTGTGCGTGTCTGTGTGTGTGTGTGTGTCTGTGTGTGTGTGTGTGTGTGAGTGTGTGTGTGTGTGAGTGTGTGTGTGTGTCTGTGTGTGTCTGTGAGTGTGTGTGTGTGTCTGTGAGTGTGTGTGTGTGTGTCTGTGTGTGTCTGTGTGTGTCTGTGAGTGTGTGTGTGTGTGTCTGTGAGTGTGTGTGTGTACCTGGGTGGTTGGACACCGGCTGGGGAAACGGTGTTGAGCTGTGGTGCTGGGACCCTGCAGGTGAACACAACACACACCTCCCTCATTCATCACTCATGTACATACACCGTTACCATCAACAACAGCCCCTCCCATCTCAGCCCCCGCCCCCGCTGCGGACACTCGTCCACGTAGAGGCGGTGTGGTGGTTTGGTGGTGTGGCGGTGTGGTGGCGGTGTGGTGGTGTGGTGGTGGTGTGGCGGTGTGGTGGTGGTGTGGCGGTGTGGTGGTGGTGTGGTGGTGTGGTGGTGTGGTGGTGTGGTGGTGTGGTGGCGGTGTGGTGGTGGTGTGGTGGTGTGGTGGTGTGGTGGCGGTGTGGTGGTGGTGTGGTGGTGTGGTGGTGGTGTGGTGGTGTGGTGGTGTGGTGGTGGTGTGGTGGTGGTGTGGTGGTGTGGTGGTGTGGTGGTGTGGTGGTGTGGTGGTGTGGTGGTGGTGTGGTGGTGTGGTGGTGGTGTGGCGGTGTGGCGGTGTGGTGGTGTGGTGGTGTGGTGGTGTGGTGGTGTGGTGGTGGTGTGGCGGTGTGGTGGCGGTGTGGTGGTGGTGTGGTGGTGGTGTGGTGGTGGTGTGGTGGTGTGGTGGTGTGGTGGTGTGGTGGTGGTGTGGTGGTGTGGTGGTGGTGGTGGTGTGGTGGTGGTGTGGTGGTGTGGTGGTGTGGTGGTGGTGTGGTGGTGTGGTGGTGTGGTGGTGGTGTGGTGGTGTGGTGGTGGTGTGGTGGTGTGGTGTGGTGGTGGTGTGGTGGTGGTGTGGTGGTGCTCGGGGGGGGGCCGTACAGAAGTGTGTGTTGGGCGCGGGCTGGTGGTGCAGCGGGCCCTGCTGGTGGCTCCGCCCGTTCTGGTGGGGTCCCACGGGGGTGTAGGAGGCCGTGCTGGAGCCCGTCCACGTCGCTGCCGGGCCGGAGGACAGAGCAAGGCATTGGGTTAGATTCCTGCGCACTAAAAAAAATAAAAATCTCCTTCAGTGTGGGGAGACTTTTATTTGACCGGTCAGATTCTACCCGTGGATATAGTTCAATGTCTAGGATATGTACATTAAATGTCTGTATATTACTCGTCCGTCTACACTTCTTTTCACACTAAAGTCTCCGTCAGTGTGGGAAGAGGTGTAGGCAGAGGAGTCAAGACAGATAGCGAGTGAGACGGACACAAAGGCAAGAGAGGCAAGACACAGACTTCCTAGAAATTCTACCTAGAAATAGTTCAACGTCGGTCTGACGCAAAGAAATATATATCAACCGACGAAACTTTGGATTCCAACTGTCGACTTGTTGCCATGGTGACAGGGTCCGGCTCCGAGACACCGCCCGTCAGAATCCGAATCACCCCTGTAGGGTGAATCAGACGGACGGTGCTAAGCAGCGGGTCGGGGGCCTCGCGGTAATCACTGACCAACGCTCACGAGCGCAAACGACCGTGCACGCGCGCGACTAACAACATCCGCGCACACAGATGATTATCGCAAGCACTTTTTACCGCACTCGCACGCAGTATTCCTCTGCCCCGCGAGGGCCATAACACAACACAGCCTCGGTGGAAGAGCCATTAGCTGAGCGAGCGTACCGCTAGCCCCCCACTACTGACGCCCCCGTGAGCCCACGTGCTGTCTGTGTTCGTCTGCTCGCTCTCGTGTTATTTCTGCTCGCGTGGGAGTTTTCCTCTTTGTGTCTCTTAGTGGGCAAGGCAGGAGTTGGTGGTTGGTTCCTTGAGTGTGATCGGTTCAACGTTAGCGGACCGGTCTGGACGCCTCTTGAGGTGATCGGACGGTTTATTGGGGGTACATCGAGCGGGCTCACAGCTGAGCGGGAGTCTGATGAAGAGCTGACGTCTGAGAAGCTGCTCTGGAGACTTTTCCCATCTCATAGCGTTTGTTGTTAACTAAACATGTTCCTATCGTTACGCACAGTGAGCCAGAGTCCAAGCCTTTAAGATTGGAGGTATTTGAGAATTGTGAAATATCAACCGAGCAGAAAGCGATGATCAGGGAATAACAGTTACTAGAGCTATGTGCCAGCATTGAAATAGTTAGTGTTGAATTAAAGGTGATTAAACCAGTTTAAGTATTGTCCCGCTGTAGCTACTGCAACATTGTTATATAACGTAATGATGAGACCGCGATCAGCTAATGAAGGCTTATAAATAAATCAGCACTGTTGCTGTATATCTATATTTATAGATAGATCTGTGGATATAGCCACACCAAGTAGTTTACTTGGGACTGAGAATCATTATGCAGGCGGTTGACATACTACATAAGACGGTCATATTATTTGGAAATCCAACAGACATGTTTTAATCTCCCACGACCCCGGAATGCAAGACAGACAACCCAGCATGTGGTCCCAACACAACGGTGTAGAAAATCCCATCCCATTAAACAGCCTTATTCACACGGCGGACATTTTGACTGATAAACGACTGCGGGGGTGGGGGTTCATCAGGCTGACCACAGCTCTGTTGACGATAGCTTTGTTATCTAACAGCTACCGATACTGCACAGCGCAGCCGTCAACACGTTGACGACCAGAGCACCGACGCTAGCATGCCGAACCCCGAATCCAGCCTAAATCCCGGACCTAAACCCAAGGTAAGACCTAGGGAAGGTTTTTCTTTTCAATTGTTTAAAATAACACCGTAACCAAATACAAATGGACAATACGCATCAGATGAACGTCCAGGGACTTAGGCCTGCGCGGCAGCCTCAGCGTGAATAACAAAGTTTTGAGTAGGGGGGGGGACAAAATATATACACAGCGATATACACTAGCGTCGCCCTTCTTCGTGTGATCGAATCACTGGCGCGAAATAACGTTAGAATGGTTGTATGATTGCAGATACGATTAACTTTGTTTTGTTTTTTTCACGGTCATTCTGTGTTCATCGTTAGACATACGTCATATATCATGTATCCTTTAGTATTGTCTTACGATATATTGATTATCGCAGAATCGCTGTATCCCGTCACCATCGGTTTTGCGGGCCATGTATCGCGTATCGTGCGCTGAATGAGGGAAACCTGAACGGAAGCCAACTAACCAAAGACGAGCAACTGAAAAACTCGGTTTGGGACCGCGAATAAAGACCGAAGCCCAGCACTACCCCGACTCACGGTCATTTCTGTATTCATCGTGATACGATCGTCCAACAATATATTGATTATCGCAGTATGGCGATATTATCTGCATCTTGGGCCACGTATCACGTATCGTACGGTGAGGTACCCTGTGTCCCCCCCCCCCCCCCCCCCAAAGTGTGAGCAGAGTGTTCTGAGGGGCCTCACTGTGGTAGGAGCCCGCTGAGTGGACCGGGGTGGGGGGGCCCAGGTAGTCCGGGCTGTGGCGCTGGGGGCAGGGGGTGTGGTCGGGGGGG
>NC_044053.1:3084663-3089663 GCF_902167405.1 Gadus morhua
GAGAGAGAGAGAGAGAGAGAGAGAGAGCGAGAGAGAGCGAGAGAGCGATAGAACACACACACACACACACACTCCTGGGGATCCATCCACCAATCTTTCACGCCAAAAAAGAAAAAAAGCCTTTCTCACACTCGCTGGGCTCACCTGCGGGAGAGAGGTGCATGCTGGGATACAGGCTGACGGGGGGGAGGGGGGAGTGCGGCGACTCGGGGGGGAGGTGCAGGGGGGGGAGGGGCTGGCCGTAACGCTCCTGGTGGAGGGGGATGTCGCCCACACAGTCCTGGATGTACTCCTCCTTGATGAGGCGACCCTGGAGGCCTGGGGGGGTCAAAGGTCAGAGGTCAGAGGTCAGGAGGTCAGCTTGATACCTGAGCCCTGGGGGCAGGTATCGATCGTGTGTGAGCTCTAGTTGCATGCCATTGGAAGAGATCGTTTCACACCCTGTGGCTTGTTCGACATTGGGTTTCAGGAAGTGAAGTGCAGCGTGTCTTCTTCTGTGGTTAGGGTTAGTTGTTGACATGTTGATCAGACGCTAAACCGAACGTATCGTGACATCACCCACGGCAGCGTCCACCCGGACGTCTGATAGGGCGCTCGGCAAGGCGGCGTCACCCATTGGACGGCGCCAACCCGGAAGGCTGACCCGCGTCCGTCGCACCTCTAGGGTGGGAAACGCCCACGTGTGACGTCGCCATGGTAACGACAGGGGGGGGGGGGCGGTTTTTCCGCACGGTTAGAAGAAGAGGCTCGTCCACATCAGAACAGCGACGTCCCTCCACCCCCCCCCCCCCCTCCCCCCCCTCGGCCCTCTTCCCCTTTCGCTGTCGACGGCGTCTGCGGACTGACTTGCATAACTTTGCATGTGGAGCAGGGTTTGAGGGGGGGGAAGTGAGGAGGGAGTGAGGAGTCTCTTCCGCACATCAACAGAATCACATCCTTACTGCAGCGTCTCGAGGCCTCTGTGGTCGGGGCGACCGGGGGCCCCAGGGGGCCCAACGGAGCTATAGGCCACCTGTACTGGGCCAACGGGCCCCAATTATAAAATACTGATTATTAGAGATTTTAACCATCTTCATTTACTGACAATTCACCGACACCTTAAAGGCAAATCACAGGATTGAAGTGAAGTGATTAATGAGCAGCTAGGGGTTAATGATCTCGCTCGGGGATGTTATTTTAAATACTCATTATGTTTGGTTCATTTATTATTTTCAATGAACATACTCTTTTACATTGTCTTTCAACGTTCAAAGCTGTTTCTGAGGCCCCGTCCACACGAAGCCGAAACGGGCGAAACCGTTACGGTTTTAGATCTATCCGGTTTCGAAGTATCTCCGTAAAGACGAAGCCAAGCGAAACCGGATAGATCTGTAGAAACGCTGTAGTAAACATTCCAGGCCAATAAGGGGCGCTGCTTCTGTTACACAAATCCAGAAGAAGAAGAGGCGAGCATGCGCATAAAGGCTGCCCCCCGAACCACTAACAACACAAACAAACAGCTCTTCTACGATGGCGAACTAGATTCTCAATAAATAATGGCTTAGCAACCCAACAAGGGACATGATATGCTGCAGAACGACAAGCTTACAAGCTTGTAGTCCGCAATCATCTTTTTTGTTGTGATTTCTGAGACTTCGCGGGCTTAAGAGCCATTGGCTAGGAGGTCGAGGGGTGGGGCGATGAAGTCATGGTTTGCGGTTTCAGTCGGTTTCAGGCGTCCACACGAAACCAAAACGAAACCGGATAGATTTGAAACCACCTCTGAGGGTGGTTTCAGAAGTTTGCGGTTTCGGTCAGCGGATTCGCCGGCTTCGTGTGGACGGAAGGCCAAACCGTACAAGACCTTTGCGGTTTCGCCATGAAATCGGCTTCGTGTGGACGGGGCCTTAGTCCAATTGCATGCCATTTGTTATGTTGTTTTTGTTCTACAGGGATTTTTCTTCATGTAACGCACTTTGAGAGTCACATTTGCAAGAATATAGAAGCTATATGAATAATGCTTAAATTAATAATAATAATAATTATTATTATTAATACTATTACTTGTATTCATAATTAATTAATTTCAATATTATTTGTATTTTGTTGCCCCTAATCACACAACAGTCTCAAAGGGCTTAACCGTCCATATATTTATGATATTTTAGAGGCTGTTATTCTAACGTTGTCCTTCACCTCAGAGATTTTTCTCAGGCGGACAAGAGTGGAACCACCACACAGCAACACCTGGGGGGGTTAAACTCATGGCCCAAAGAACACATGACAACTTAAGGACACACTCACCTCCAGTCTGTACACTGAGACCCACTGTAGAGAAGGAAGCAGAGGGGGGAGGAGGAGAGAGGAGAAAGGGGAGAGGAGGGAGGAGAGGGGAGAGGAGAGGAGACAGGAGAAAGGGGAGAGAGGCGAGGAGGAGAGGGAGGAGAGGAGAGTAGAGAGAGGGGAGGAGAGAGGAGAAAGGAGAGGGGAGGTGAGAGGAGAAAGGAGAGAGGAGAGGAGAGGGGGGAGAGGAGAGAGGAGAGGAGGAGAGGGAGGAGAGGAGAGTAGAGAGAGGGGAGGAGAGAGGAGAAAGGAGAGGGGAGGTGAGAGGAGAAAGGAGAGAGGAGAGGAGAGGGGGGAGAGGGAGAGGAGAGGAGGAGAGGGAGGAGAGGAGAGTAGAGAGAGGGGAGGAGAGAGGAGAAAGGAGAGGGGAGGTGAGAGGAGAAAGGAGAGAGGAGAGGAGAGGGGGGAGAGGAGAGAGGAGAGGGAGGAGAGAGGAGAGAGGAGAGGAGAGGGAGGAGAGGAGAGGGAGGAGAGAGGAGAGAGGAGAGAGGAGAGGAGACAGGGGAGAGAGGGAGAGAGGAGAAAGGAGAGGAGGAGAGGAGAGAGGAGAGGAGACAGGGGAGAGAGGGAGATAGGAGAGGAGGAGAGGAGAGAGGAGGAGAGGAGGGGAGGAGAGGGAGGAGAGGAGAGAGGAGAAAGGGGAGAGGAGAGGAGAGGGAGAAGAGGAGAGAGGAGAGGGGAGGAGAGAGGAGAGGGGAGGAGAGAGGAGAAGGGGGAGAGGAGAGGAGAAGTGGGAGAGAGGAGAGGAGAGGAGAGTGGGAGAGAGTATAAGAGAGGAGAGAGTAAGGGAAGGGACAAGAAGGAGGGAAGAGGAGAGAAGGAGAGGCTGTTAGCTGGTTATGTGTGAATTAGGCACCAGACTAAACAGTCTGGAGTACACACACAAACAATGGAAATCTGCTGGAAGACGGCTGTGTGTGTGTGTGTGTGTGTGTGTGTGTGTGTGTGTGTGTGTGTGTGTGTGTGTGTGTGTGTGTGTGTGTGTGTGTGTGTGTGTGTGTGTGTGTGTGTGTGTGTGGAACACTCCAAGGTTGTGCTTGACGTAGTTTTTACACTGCTCTGTGATAGTTAGAGAAGTAAATTCCATATTAACTCCTTCTCTCTCACATACAACCTCTCTCTCTATTTCTACTCTCTCTCTCTCTCCCCCCCCTCTCTCTCTCTCTCTCTCTCTCTCTCTCCCACTCTCCCTCTCTCTCTCTCGCTCTCTAGCCTTGCAAGAGTATATAGGCCGGCTCAGCTTAGCTCAGGAGGTAGAGCAGTCTTGTAACTGAGTGTTGATGATTCCCTGAGTGAGACACTTAACCCTAACTGCTCCTGACGAGCTGGCTGTCGCCTTGCATGGTTGACTCTGCCGTCGGTGTGTCAGTGTGTGTATTAACCGATGTAAGTCTCTTCGGATAAAAGCGTCTGCTAAATGCCCTAATTGTAATTGTAATCGTAGGCCAGTAGTACAAGTAGTATAATCTAGGCTAGTCTAGTATAATGTAGCCTTCGTCTAACCTAGCCTATTCTAGCCTAGTATAAGTGACTCTAGTCCAGCCTAGTCTCGTCCAGTATCAGTGACTCTAGTCCAGCCTAGTCTAGCCCAGTATTAGTGACTCTAGTCCAGCCTAGTCTAGCCCAGTATTAGTGACTCTAGTCCAGCCTAGTCTAGCCCAGTATTAGTGACTCTAGTCCAGCCTAGTCTAGTCCAGTATTAGTGACTCTAGTCCAGCCTAGTCTAGTCTAGTCCAGTATTAGTGACTCTAGTCCAGCCTAGTCTAGCCCAGTATTAGTGACTCTAGTCCAGCCTAGTCTAGTATTAGTGACTCTAGTCCAGCCTAGTATTAGTGACTCTAGTCCAGCCTAGTCTAGTCCAGTATTATTGACTCTAGTCCAGCCTAGTCTAGTCCAGTATTAGTGACTCTAGTCCAGCCTAGTCTAGCCCAGTATTAGTGACTCTAGTCCAGCCTAGTCTAGTCCAGTATCAGTGACTCTAGTCCAGCCTAGTCTAGCCCAGTATAAGTGACTCTAGTCCAGCCTAGCCTAGTCTAGTCCAGTATTAGTGACTCTAGTCTAGCCTAGCCTAGTCTAGTCCAGTATTAGTGACTCTAGTCTAGCCTAGCCTAGTCTAGCCCAGTATTAGTGAGTCTTCCCCAGAGTGTCGGTGGTTGTGTGGGAGGACCAGAGCGGGGGTGTGTACCAATGCCCGGGGAGACCACCCTCTCGTAGTGGTAGGGGTTGACGCACACGTTGTCGTACTTGAGGTCGAAGGCGTACTGGCAGAACTTGACGTGCTTCAGCTCGTTCTTGTGGAGGTCAGGCCAGCGCCAGAGCCGGGCGTAGATCACATGAGGGAACCCCTTCCTGCCCGCCACCTGGAACGCACACACACACACACACACACACACACACACACACACACACACACACACACACACACACACACACACACACACACACACACAGACACACACACACACACAGAGACGCACACACAGAGACACACACACACAGACACACACACACAGAGACACGAACACACAGACACACACACACACGAACACACACACAGAGACACACACACACACACACACACACACACAGACACACACACACAGACACACAGAGACACACACACACACACACATAGACACACACACACACACAGAGACACAGACACAGACACACGAACA
>NC_044053.1:3092163-3134663 GCF_902167405.1 Gadus morhua
TTGCAACGAAGTGATTCCCTGATGACCTTATGGAGCTTCATCCTTTAAGAAACGGACTGACTTAAATCATCAGGAGAGACTCTTTGATGTGTCTGGGGACTGACCGGAGCTTGACATCTGTTTACTTTGTTAAAAACCTATGACCTCATTAAAATGTCATTCATGAAGACCACTTCCTCCCTGTGATGTCACTGCAGACGTGGGCCAATGAGAGCCTTGCGTCCTAACGACGTCTGATGATTCTGTTAAAGAGCAGTCAGGGGAAAACTGTGTTCTTTCTGCTTCAGTGTAATGAGCAATCTTTAAGGCAAATTGGGGGGCGGGTCAACATGTGTCATTTGATCCCTCAGGATTGGATCACGGATAGTGGCTGTACCTAATACAGCGATATGATTGGTCGTTGGGTTGTAATGCACGACCAACTGACGTTTTTTTGACGTGAAGTGTTTCCAACAAGTGTTTCTGTTTCAGGTAGTTTCTGCACCTAACGAACAAGACTGCAACATTTATCAAACTAAACATGGGGGAAATGGCCTGGCTGACTCTATGGAAACCACTGGAATTACTAACCCTCGCTTCCCCGAACGTAATGTGGAAAATGAAGCACTATGGTTCCTCCACCAACCACAATCATGTACCAATTAATACAAATATATATCAATGTAACCCAATTGATACAGGGTTGCTTTAGCAGACGCTTTTATTCAAATAACTTACGTGTATGTGATCATGCACACATTCCTACAACGATGGCGGAGTCAACCATGCAAGGCAACAGCCAGCTCGTCACCAAGTACTAGCACCAAACAATGATCGTATACAATAAATCCTTACTCAAAAGGAAGATCATTCAACTATGAACCACTTTAGCTCCACATCTAGCTCAACGGCACTTAGACATCCAGACGACGCACGGGGGAATCGAACCACGAAGCTGTCGTCAGAGAATCCCAACACCCTGGCACTGTGACGCTCAGCCAGCCACCAAAGGCACCCATGATACAAGATAATTGCTTGTAAAAGATAAACCCTTCATCGTGGCAAGGCCTTTGGTTCCGAGGCTCATGAAGGAAGACACCAGGCAGCATGAACCAACCACCTTCAGAGGAACGGCAGTGGCTCAGGAGGTGGAGCGGGTTGCCTGGTAACCGGAAGGTCGCGGGTCCGATCCCCGGCTCCTCCTAGCGTCGAGGGTCGAGGTGTCCCAGAGCGACACGCCTCACCCCGACTGCTCCCGACGAGCCGGCTGACGCCTTGCGTGGGTGACACCTCCGTCGGTGTGTGAACGCGTGTGTGTGTGAATGGCTGTAAGTCAGTACGGATAAAAGCGTCAGCCAAATCCACTGAATGTAAATGTAACAATCAGTGTTCGTCACTCCTCGTTCCAACGTTTGAGTCGTAGGCAGCAGCAGCAGCAAGCAGCTCCAGGTTTGATATTGACAAAACAAGGAGAGGGGGGGGGGGGGGCGCCGCGGACGGGGTTGTTGTGTATTGGCCGGGGCTGAGGCCAGCCGTGTCGGGAGAGGGCCGGGTTATTGCACAGGACACAATAAGGGGAAGTGGACCTGTCTGAAGAATGCAAGGCAACTGAGGGAATCCACCGCTTACAGAAAGACATGAGGGGTTTAACACGGGGCTGTGCTATCAGACCGATACGAACGTTAACCAGCATAACAGCTTTCAAAAAGAGAGCAAGCATGCTTCCGCTACGCACAGGGATGATTGATACAAAGGCTTAAATTAACTTCTAACCTAGTATGACCGAATCTAGTTCAGCCTAGTGTAACCTAGGCTAGTCTAGCATTGTATGAGTGAGTCTAGCCTAGCCTAGTCTAGACTAGCCAGGTATGAGTGAGTCTAGCCTAGTCTAATCTAGTCTAGCCTAGTATGAGTGAGTCTAGTGAGTCTAATCTGGCCTAGTATGAGTGAGTTTAGCCTAGTGTAATCTAGAGTTGTCTAGCCTAGTATGAGTTTGTCTGGTCTAGTCTAGCCCAGTCTAACGTAGCCTATCCTAGTATGAGTGAGTCTAGCCTAGTCTAATCTAGGCCCCGTCCACACAAAGCCGATTTCATGGGGAAAACCGCAAAGGTCTTGTACGGTTCGGCCTTCCGTCCACACGAAGCCGGCGAATCCGCTGACCGAAACCGCAAACTTCTGAAACCACCCTCGGAGGTGGTTTCAAATCTACCCGGTTTCGTTTTGGTTTCGTGTGGACGCCTGAAACCGACTGAAACCGCAAACCATGACGTCATCGCCCCACCACTCGACCTCCTAGCCAATGGCTCTTAAGCCCGCGGAGTCTCAGAAATCACAACAAAAAAGATGATGGCGGACTACAAGCTTGTAATCGTTCTGCAGCATATCATGTCCCTTGTTGGGTTGCTAAGCCATTATTTATTAAGAATCTAGTTCGCCATCGTAGAAGAGCTGTTTGTTTGTGTTGTTAGTGGTTAGGGGGGCAGCCTTTATGCGCATGCTCGCCTCTTCTTCTTCTGGATTTGTGTACCAGAAGCAGCGCCCCTTATGGGCCTGGAATGTTTACTACAGCGTTTCTACAGATCTATCCGGTTTCGCTTGGCTTCGTCTTTACGGAGATACTTCGAAACCGGATGGATCGAAACCGTAACGGTTTCGCCCGTTTCGGCTTCGTGTGGACGGGGCCCTAGTCTAGCCTAGTCTAATCTAGCCTAGCCTAGTATGAGTGAGTCTAGCCTAGTCTAATCTAGCCGAGTCTAATCTAGCCTAGCCTAGTATGAGTGAGTCTAGCCTAGTATGAGTTAGGGCTTTGACTTTTGCCCAAAAATCCTATTTGAAGTTATTTTGTTTATTAATATTAATGTTCGAATATATTTGAATATTTATTAACAATATTTTGACCATTCAATTCCTTCAGTAAGACCTGGATTGGGCTTTGCGAGGTATGTTTACCGGCATTGCTATGGTTACCGGTCTTGTGCGTTCCAACGGTTTATTAGGTTTCCAATAAATCGCTGTCTAATCAATACTTCATTCACTGCCTCTTCCGTGGTCATTACAATATTATGAATAGACTGCGTCGGGTTCTCCGACGTCTCTCCGTCTTGGCCTGCCCATAACAGGTTCCAATATTAAGGGCTGCTAATATTCGTTCGAATTTTGATCTATTTTTTGATATTCTAATTATATTCGAATAACGAAGTTCGGAGTCAAAGCCCTAGTATGAGTGAGTCTAGCCTAGTCTAATCTAGCCTAGCCTAGTATGAGTGAGTCTAGCCTAGTCTAATCTAGTCCAGTATGAGTGAGTCTAGCCTAGTCTAATCTAGTCTAGTATGAGTGAGTCTAGCCTAGTCTAATCTAGCCTAGCCTAGTTAGAGTGAGTCTAGTGAGTCTCAACAAACCACACAAAGATCGACGGCAGTCTAACGACCGGCCAACTGCCGGTTAGACCGACGTTGCCCTTATTTGGGCGGCCCTACCTGCAGCCGCCCGTCCAGCGTCCTCTGGATGGTCACGCACTTGCTGGGGTGCACGCCGTTGGTGGTCACCGCGGTGATGAGGGAGTCCAGCTCGTCCTTCTTCTCCTTCAGCTTCTTCACCAGGCTCTCGATCGCCCGCTTGGCGAAGCCCTCGTTCTCGCCACCCTGCCGGTGGCACATCAGGCTGTGCACGATGCTGAGGCAGGCGTCGCTGCTGCTGGGGGCCGGGCTGAGCTCCGACATACCTCTGGGGATTGGAGGGGGGGGGGGACAGGGGACGGATTGACATCCCGTTCGACCAATCAGCAGTGAGTAAACCGTTTCCTTGATACACTCCCTCTGGGGCCGACCGGCGCTGAGAATAGCAACACTCTTCTCAGATGCTGGATAATGAAACTGCACAGCGAGGAATTTAGATTTAGACGACTTTGTCTTACACCTGAATCAGGGTAAGAAAGGCCAAATAATAATTTACAGATTTGTCGTCATGTCCCTTTAAAACCCAACAGTTTTATACATAGTGACATACCAGTGAAGCATCCCGTCGCTGGGGGTCCACACATCGAGAGACACCGGGCTGTCTATACATCATTTTATCCAGAGAGCTATCCCAGTTTCTGTTTGTATATCTTTACACCAATAAACGATCAATCCATCCATCCACCTCTTAACTAACCTGGCTGTGTCTACCCATTGACCCAGTATCTAACCATCTATCACTCTATCTATATCTATCCAAGTATCTATCTATCCATATATCCATCACACTGTATCAAGGCTGGTTGTTTTAGTCTGTTTCTCTGGGTTCAGGTTAGGATTCTGCTGGTTCTACCATGGCCACTTATATAGATGTATTCTGTAGAGTTCTGTCTGGAGCTCAACACTGACGGATGCATCTTAAACCCCTCGACTTCTAAAATGAATCAAACATCGACGTCATTTAACATTTACCATTCACTCTGAACCACAGCACTGATTGGCTGCTGACTCAGATGGTTAGGCCAATCAGGGAGATCACTGATAGGTGCCCCCCCCCCCCCGCTGCCCCCACCACCACCTCCATATCCTAGAACAGGTAGACCATAAAAACCTCCTTGAGAATATTCTAGAGCATATGTTTGACTTGAAAGCTGAAACGAAAACTTGACTGAAACTGAAGGCATGCAGAGACATTGAAAGGAAAAAAGCCATGTCCCTGAATCATTGGGGAAAGTCCATGGTCACATTCTATGGCTGAGTATTTCTGGTAGTAGGCAAGGTCCTTAATAAACGTCGGCCACCACCCAATAGTGCATCGATTTGGCAAGAAATGTTAAAGATTATCTTGGACTCCGGTAATAAGCGTCATGATGTAGTAGTAAAACGAGGAGATGGGAACAGGTATCATTTTAAAATCATAGGCCCATCCGAGACAGGTAACTTCATTTCACACCTGTTCCATTTGTCTCCATGACGACAATTGCGAATTCAACTTAATTAAAGTCAAAGGCAAATGCTGCCTCGTTATCTAAAAATACACAAATTTACCGCTACCATGGCGACCAAAGAAGGAGGGGGGGGGGAGGCGTGGCGGGAGGGTCACATGACACATAACTCTTTGTTCAGTTAAATAAGAAGCCTAATAAAACAAACATAAAGTGATAACCTTTAAAAGGAAAAAACCCATTTCTGATAGATCAAAAGGAATCCACAGTGGGCTGGCCCTAGCAGGGGAAGAACAGGAATATCTAACAAATAACTCACCCAACTGTCCAGACACATTCTTACTCCCCCTCCACTCGTACTCTTTGTATTTTGCAAGCATTGAAAATTAATTTTTCCGAGACTTCCAGTTCACAGACTGCATGTTGACGCAATTGGTGAGAAAATATAATTTGTGTGCCGGCAACACTTTGAGGGCCTTGCTCATTTTCAGGAGGGGATGTCCAAAAAAATATTTTTGGTCTGTACTTATTACTTTTTGGGGCATTTAGCAAACGCTTTTATCCATAGCAACTTAAAACCACTCATACACATATAGACATATACCCACAAATATGGTCGAGTCAAACATTAAAGCCGACGGAGCAGTTATGGAGGGTTTTCTTGTTCAGGAACACATCGACACTCAACTAAGAGGAGCCGGTGATCGAACTAGCAACCTTAAATTACAAGTCAACCAGATCTACCTCCTGAACTAAGCCAACCTGATATTTGTATATTTATATTATGTGTGAAAGTTAGTACAACATATTTTAGACTGAAGAATTATTTACATTTTGAATAATGTAGGTGGAATTCAAAAATAAAGTCTTAAAAACTCTACAAAACAAAACATCACTAATGACTAACTATGAACTATCTCTTACACCATATCAAACCGAAATCAAAGTTTAAAACCTCTACTTTGAAAGGGGTTATTTTACATTATTGTATACATTTGGATTTGGGTGTTTCGCCTGTGTTTTAAGTAGTTTCTTCTTTCTTTCTTTTTACAGACATGACATCATGCTCCACATGACATTGCGTTCCGTTTATTACACTTATAAGGCAGTAACCATAACATAATTGTATACATTATGGCTGAAATACTACACGTGTATTGCACATATAGCCTACAGCCCATAACGTTATTACCTATAAACATAATAAACATTTTATAGATGTTCTATAGCAGGAGAAATTATACCAAGGACTATCCCAAACGATAGTCAGAAACAAAGAAAACAATCTTATTTCAAACAATCAGAACCAGGATTTACTTTTAAAAGACTCAAGATTAACGTTGGAACCGCCGTAAGGCCAAGGTGGAATGACATTCTATGTTTCCAGTTCAACTGTGAGAGATACAGCCAAGTATTCCCAGTATTTCCAGTGTTGGCCGCCTGCTGCCCTGCCATTATCAGCATGAAGAGTACACCCTAGTTTAAAGGACTTTAACCGACAATGAGGAGGAGGCTCGTGGTCACCCAGACCCGGAGACCCGGTGTGGGAACGGTCCCCGGGTCTGTCTGAACCAGAGCCGGGGAGGCGGCCCTAAGGAGCCCCAAAGTTCCCGGGCAGGTGTCGGTTTGAAACCAGCGGAGGACGCGGGGAGACGGAGGAAGGGTCTCCCGGACCCGCTGGCGGTGCTGCGTCAACAGTTGTCAGGGCAGGAGAGGGATCAAAGCACCGGGAGAAAACCGCGACCGTATGGTGTACTCACCGAGGAGAGGAGGGGGGGGGCGCCTCACCGACACTGCGACGCCGCTGAAGCCCGGGAATGTTTACCGTCGGCGGACCGTGGATGTGTGTGTTGACGTCTGCGCGCGCCTGTTATCTGTCTGCCGACATCAGCGCCGCCCTCGTGCACATCCTGCTGTTAATGGCTCGCTCCACCGCGGCAGCCTCGCGCCTCCTTCCCCACGCGATGCAATAACAAAGCGGAGGGGGGGCTCGTGAGCTGTCTGGGCCGACGGAGAGCCAATCGCTGCCGCCGTTCCATTTCAGCCAGGGCGGATCGGAGCCAACCGGGACGCGTCTTTGTGGAGCCTGCGGCCCGGGGGCCGGACCGCGGGATGTTGTGTCTGGGTTGCCGGGTGATTGGCAGGTCGGAGCCGGAGGGGTTGGGGCGGCCGCCCGGGGATTCTCTCTCCGTGGCGTGGCGCCTCCCTGCGCCAGGGAGATTGTTTTACCAATAAAGTTTTAATTTCTGTAGTCATTCAGGCAAACAGCTGCGCGTCTGGGACCCTCCGTGGATACGCGACACATGTTCGTTTAACGTCATCTTGGTTTAATGACAATTCAACTGCGTGGGGTTTCGACTTCGTTTTTTCTTCAGAAGCAATTAAATCCATTCCCATATTTATTTTATACACTTTTGATTTCTGAACATAAGACAACTAAGCGTTCATCAAGCTCAATTAGAAAAGGATGTATAACATATAACATTATACGTATGAAGTTCATAATTCCATTCCCATATTTGTTATATACCCTTTTGATTTCTATAGCATAAGACAAATAAACGTTCTCTAAGCTCAGTAAATAAATAAGGTATATAACGTTATGCGTTTTATATTTTCTAATACTTTATTTTCTATCAGGCCATGTGACGTAGTTCCCGATTGATTATTGACCTTCACGAGGACTGGTAGTTTAATCTGACGCGTGCATGATTTCATTCGAACGCACATGTCTGAAGACCTTGTTCACGACGTTATGTGGTTTACGTAAAATCTCCTGTATTCCGCACTGTGGACGTACTTCTCGGATCCGAAGCCGCAGGGAAAAAAAACTATTGACGAAGATACTTCGAAGTTACGGTAAATGTTCTTTTACTTCCGATATCGTTCAGTTCTTGAGATAATAACTTTGCGGGCTTTGCTTTTAATCGGCTTTACGTCGTCCAGCCTCGGCTTGCATTCTGGGCAAGTCAACTTTTTCTAGTTGGCTAGTGAGAAAGCTCAAATATATTTTAATAACACAAATATCAGGTGTATTGCAACATTAGCCACATTATGAAGTAAACAAATCGGGTGATGACTTGTCGTTTGTGATCAAATCATTAATTTGTGATTACGCTTTTTCACAGGCCCGGACAGAAAATGGCGGACAACACGTTAGAACACCTTGTCCTCAGGAGCTCCTCCGGGGTTTCTCTCAATGACCGGTGAGTCAAAACTTCAATTCATTGAAATCATTCAATCACCAGTAGGCCTACCAATCGGCCAGTGGAATCTGGTGGTGGGCCCTTCGTCCCAGTGTGTCTCGTAATCAACGCGTCTGTCGTCCGCAGCTTCTCGAAGGTTTTTGAGGCCCCGGCCCCCGGTGAGGTGAAGCTTGAGCCCCTCGTGGACGACCCGTGCTTGGACGACGAGGTCCGGACTGTCCTGCTCAGGAAGGTATCTACTGGGGGCTGGCAATGGGTGTACAATTGAGGTTATTTTAACAATGGGTGTACATTTGAAGGGGTCTTCGTAGAGCCTGTTGACTGGTAACCTTACCGGAAGGTTGCTAGTTCGATCCCCGAGCGAGACGCCTCACCCTGACTGCTCCCTACGAGCTGGCTGTCGCCTTGCGTGGATGACTTCGCCGTCGGTGTGTGCATGATTGGGTAAATGTTAAATATTGTAAATTGCTCTGAGTGGCCACTGGTTAGAAAAGCGCTGTATTAATGCAGTCCATGTACCGTTTATACCCCACAGTACGCTGTGAGTGTTTTCACCACGGAATGGGCTGGGCCCACTCAACGCACCAACGCAATCACAAGTGTTTATTTTGTCTTGACAAAGCTGTATCAGCCAAAAAAAAAACAAGCAGTGAGGAGAGGATGGCGGATGCTAAATTTGTGCAGCCTCCCTCTGGTCTACTGCATGTGACTCTGTTTTGAGTCAGACAACAGCGACTTCATGCCAAGGCACAGGTAGTAATTAAGAAGTGTCTGCATCCGAACAGAGAATCTAAATGTGTTGAATGCCCGGCAGCCTTTTGAAATGAATGAGCTGTATTTTCACCAAAGCGATCCTTTGTTCCGTATTCAACTCTGCCCAGAAGACATTTGTTTGAGACGGAAGGAAAAATCACCATGTTACCCAGGAGGGTGAATTTTGTGTCGTTCTGTATCCCCTCTTTTCGGCTTCCTAATCTCTAGCTCATTGTGAGAGAGTTGGTGTTATACAAGTCTTGTTTACACGTATTTCCCCCAAGTGCAGAATGATGTTCTTGATATATATAAAAGAAATGCATTAATATCATTATCATCTAAGTTATATATTGTCCAGTCTTTAGAACAAAACTAAAATAACATAAATCAGCCTTTACTTTTAGTTTTAGTTTTGCGACGATGGTAAACTAAAATCCCAACAGGCTCCGTCTCTGTATGTTTCCATTGGTTATCGACGCTCAAGTCATAAATGTGAGGTTATAGTTACGTAGCTGTGTGTTAAGTCCTTTTATGGTTAGTCTCTGTGCCTTTACATTGACCTGTGGATTAAGCCGTGGTGCATTGAATGGTAATTTTATGTTTCACGTCCTTGCACTAAGAAAAATAGAATTAAGCATTGTCTAGCGCCTTATCTGGGCTATCTTTGTTGTGTACGGGGAATGGGTTAATCTAGCGATTGTTAGTGCTTGGCACTTGTTTCGATGAACATCCTTACTGAACCGACAGCGATATATTGTTTCGTTCTTTTTCTTTCTGACAAATGTACTTATTGCAAGTCGCTTTGGATAAATGCGTCTGCTGAATGCTCCAAATCAAAATGTAATGGGTTCAACCCACAAACCTTTCGGCTGTAGTCACCCTAACCACTAGACCAGTCACTTTAACCACTAGACGATCCCACCAGAGTCACCACAGTCACCATAATATTGTGTCTGATTGAACTTCAGCAGATTTGACAGGAAGATTAGATCTTCCCCAGAGGGGCGAATGCAGCCTCTATGAACACGCGTGTAGCTTGTAAGGATCCAGCTGTTACTTATTGTACTCCTGGCTCAAACATGCAAAGTGAATACGGCATGCAAAGAATCGACCGGCACCACCCCACTGTTGCCTAGTGGCTTATTCCTTCACAATAAGTCGTCTTGGCTGGAGTCGCACACCAACCCGTCTTGCATTTCTTTAATCCATTAATGCCATTGTGTATGCAGTGTTGTTGGGGGGGGGGGGGGGGGGGTGGACTTGCCCCTCGTAGGGCCACGGGGCCCTTCACTCTACTGGTTCCCCTGATTCGATTTGACTCTGCCTTAAACTTGATTATGTTCCCAGGGCTGCAAACAAGCAGGGGGGAGGGAGGGAGGGAGAGAGAGAGAGAGAGAGAGAGAGAGAGAGAGAGAGAGAGAGAGAGAGAGAGAGAGAGAGAGAGAGAGAGAGAGAGAGAGAGAGAGAGAGAGAGAGAGAGAGAGAGAGAGAGAGAGAGAGAGAGAGAGAGAGAGAGAGAGAGAGAGAGAGAGAGAGAGAGAGAGAGAGAGAGAGAGAGAGAGAGAGAGAGAGAGAGAGAGAGAGAGAGAGAGAGAGAGAGAGAGAGAGAGAGCGAGAGCGAGCGCCGGAGAAAGTGTTGTGGGCGTGGCCGGTAACACGACCCCGCTGCTGGTAGGCTCTGGGTGGGGGCGCGGGGGAGGGCGCCCTCTACTGCTCAGCCGAGGTACTGCAGCAGGGGTGGCGCTGACCAAAGAGAAGCTAGGTCAACTGAGGTTCCACCGCCTCTTGCACCAATAATGGCGGAGAAAATAAGTCTGCACGTTATCCCAGATTGACTATATCAGCCACATGCACTGAGTGCCCTCTGACTGGTAGCCTTAATATGACATATTGCTGTTTGGAGGAAGTTGATCGTCTTGGTTAACACCTCGCGTTGGATTAGATTTTGCCCCTTGTTCTTGGTAGAGACGCTATGGTGCAGCATCTCATCCAAGCCATCTTTGTTGTACACGCGGAGTTGGGTAACCTAGAGATTGTTAGTGCTTGGCATTTGTATCTTATTGTATTTTAATGACAGGAGGGCATCCTTTATAATCCCTCTGGGTAGGGCTGGGCGATGTGGGCCAAAATGAATAACTCTATTTTTTTACTACATCTCGATACACGATATGTCTATTTTTTTGAATCTCCTCTAGAGCACATCATAAAGGCTCAATTCAACCATGTCTGGCATAATGTTACGTCAGTAACAATACTAGTATTCCTGAAACATAAGTCTGCATGTAGATTACATGAAACAACATATTGTTTAAACTCATTAGTGCTTTCTATTGGAACAATTTACATAGAACTTGCACATAAGAAAGGGAAAATCACAGCACAGTGTTTCCCCTAGGATGGAGTTTCAGCAGCGGAGGTGAAATGTTATGTTTTTTTTTTGTGCTCGCAAAGCGCACCCTGCTGGGAGGTTTCTGTGTCTACTGGCAACATGCATACAGTACATTTGTGCACATTAATGAGCAAGGGAAATAAGGAGAGATTGAACATATTACAAGTATAATCTTTAAAAACATTATTTAAATTTATTTAACAAAAAATATTTATATCAACAACCACCCTATACATTAAAATCCCATAACCCAAATACTACAATTGAAAAGGTCTGTGCCTCAAACCAATGCATCTTCCCGCTCCCTCCCCTCTCCCCATCACAAAGGTTGTAGTAGGACCATCAATAGGCCATGCCTCTATTGAACAAGTTTTGGGGCTCTAGAGTCAATAATGGTGACGCTACTGAAAATGTTTGTGACGTTTTTGCTAAAAAGAAATTTCTTAGAAATAAGTAGAGATATATTTTTCAAAACATAAGGTTGCAGTAAGACCATAAAGAGCCCATGCATATGGAAAACGTTTTAGGGATCTAGAGTCAATAATGACAACCAGGGGCGAGTCTAGGTTCTGACTTTTGGGTGGGCTCATCCCCAGGCAGCCACAGGGGTATATGAAGTATATAAAGTCCTGTGCAAGATTTTTTTTTTTTCCACAACCTTTATTTTCTTAGTTACTATGCTGTTGTATGTCTAAGCCGATAGCTGGCAGTGTCAGCTAAATAATGCAGTTCTGAATCACTAAAGTGATGAAATGAAAAAAGACTGTTTGGATGAAGGAATAATCAATGGTTGTGAACTCGAATAACAAAATTGAGGTACCGGTATATTACATTTCTTTTGTGTAAGTTTCACTCAAAAATTCCCATATTTTCCTGAATGTTACTGAAACACATTGGTACAACATGATGTCGCCTCACTTTCATGGACCCATACAATTTATAAATTGTATCAACATACATTTTTATAAAACTTCTGATTCAAAAAAATCAACAAGTGCAACATGTACTAATCGAATACTATGAGAAACAGACCACTATTTCGGGAGCACTAAACTATGTTCTCTCACCTTCAGGGACCCATACATTTTTATAAAACTTCTGATGCCAAAAAATCTTGTTGTTCTGAAGCAAAATAAAAGGGTGCTAATTTTCAGTTTAAAAATAACTGCTGGCATTGTTTTATCAGCTGAGGGCGTTTTCATTGCCATAACAACGTGAGCTAATCAACAAGTACAACATGTTCTAGACCAGTGGTTCTCAATCATTTTTCTTTCATTCCCCCCCTAGGAGACTGACATTTTATCACGCCCTCCCTGAATGGAAATAGCCTACTATTGAGAACCTGCTAATATTTATTTATTTAGATAAATACAATTAACGGAGACAACATCTGCAACAACTTAAAACTATTTCCAACTTCAGTTTATTAACTCAATTTGTAACATTTAAACAAGACTGCTAAGTCTGTGTGAATCTCAAAACAGAAACAAGAGCAAATGATTCACTGGGGTTTGCATTTAATTATAATATTTTTTAAAAAGTAAACGTTGGTCACTTGTCAGCTTCATCAGCTTATTCCCTTTCAAAAAAAAATATATATGTTCATCTTTCAAGCATGAATAAAGACACAAAGTCCCTCTGTCATGACTTTGTAAGATCAAAATTCTTGTAAAACTTCTGACCCTTGGTATTATGTTTATTTAAAATAAAATAAGTAACTTATTAAAATAAATACATAAGACACTAAGTCCCCTCTGCCGCTCACGCCCCCCCTTTTAATCAGCTGAGGGCGTTTGCCTGAGTCTCATAGTATTAGAACATGTGGTACTTGTTGATTAGCTCACGTTGTTATGGCAATGAATACGACCTCAGCTGATAAACTAATGCCAGCATTTTTTTTCAACAGAAAATTAGCACCATATCAATATATATTTGATATTTTTCTGCTCCTTGCACCTAATCATGCTTATCATGCTACGCAGCATTACAAGGCTCTGCCGTCTAAAACATGAAGCAATTCAAGAAGAGGCATATATAGAATCGTCTTGTGGTCAACTGTCATTTAATAGACATCTGACAGATTATGTCAAGGTTTTAAAATTATAGTATTATTATTACCAGGTCATGTTATAACACAGCTGGAAATCGTGGATTTTCTGATAAAGATTAGCTAGCCTCTTTGACAGACCAAACAGCAGAAACTATGTTAGGTGCACTCGTGCTGCATTTTTGGTTTTGTCAAACAGGAGACGCCCACCCACCAATCCGTGGTTAGAGATTCCTGAAGGAAGGTTGCGCTCGATTTCACTAGCCCATTTGAGCCTGTTCATTAGTGTACAGCATCCATCCTCTCATTGCTTGTGTAAAAAAAAACCGGTAGAATATTAGATATGAAGACGAAACGATAGGGTGGGCTAAGGCAAGTTTGTTTTTTTTCAAAAAGGTCTAGCTTCGCCACTGATGGCAAAACTATTGAAATTGTTCCTAAATAAAAAATCTTGAAAAATAAGTTATATTTTTCAAAATTAAAGGTTGTAGTAGGACCAAGCACCACAAGTTTTGGGGCTCTAGAGTCAATAATGGCGACGCTATTGAAATTTTACCATTGTGGTCGTTTTCAATTTTGCACTTTGCAGACGGTCCCTAAGCTCGCGGCTGAAACCCGACTGCTCGTAGAAGACAATGCAATTCACCGTTCGCTAAAGACGGCTCGTTTGGATGAAAACAATATTGTAGCTGGTTCTCTGGGTTACTACACTCAATTTTGTCGCAACGATGTTTCACTGATGATCTATTGAACCGCAAACTCCGAATCGGAGGAAGTTCCTCCGTTAATAAGCTCTCCTCTTCTTTAGTTAAAAAAAAGAAATTCAGCAGCGGCGGTCATATTTCAGCAGCGGCGTACCGTGCATGGTGCTAGGTGCATATAGGGGAAACACTGCAGCAAGTTAGATTTACTAACGCAGCATTTTTTCAAACCATTAATTATTTTCGAGCAAAAACAGAGCTCAAAGCCAAACAAACGGCTTTCAAAACACTGACAAGAAATAATGATCATAATACAAAACTAAATCATAGTGCACCTTTTTTCCATCATGTTTTTTATGACTGGTAAATAAAAAAAGTCAGCTCAAAGCCATCAAAAATGTCCTGACAACCAACACCTGACAAAAGAAAAACTTTTAAACTATATTCTCTCTCGCTGTTCTCACTCACCGGTCGGAGGTACACACACCTACAGCAGCGCGCCTTCCAGACTACTTCACACGCGCGCGTCCATGAGAATCTCGCGGACTCGCAATGGGCGGGGAGAGTGAGTGTGTTTAATGCATACGAGTATGAGGCAGAGAGCTACAGGAAAGAGCGGGAGAAGGGAACACTAACGAGTATGCCGGCGACGGCAAAAAGAAACATATTACGTGCCAATTTGTATTCGATGTTCGCGACATGGGCATTTTATACATCCCCTGCAGAACATCTCGCGATGCATCGCATATATTCGATATATCGCCCAGCCCTACCTCTGGGGTTTCTTTGCCCACCCCCCTGCATTTATGTATGTCTGTGCATCTTTTTTTTTCTGTTTTAATCTTGTTTATGTCGCACAAAGAAATAAAACTAAACACTTGGTACTTTGAACATGCTTACTGTGCCGACCGTCTTAAGTTGCTTTTGATAAAAGCATCTGCTAATTGCTCTGAAAGTAGATCAAAATCATATAAACAAAGTTTATTAAGTTTTATAGTTTATTAACACTCTTCCTAGTGCACGGCGATTAATAGAACTTTGATCGTGATTTCGTTTTTTGCGTCGATCAATCACAAAACTAATATAATTGAGTTGAAACAATTTTTGTTTATCTTTTTATCGAATTTTGATTGTGATTTAGATTTCAGCGTCAGACGATCACAACACTAATATCGAGACGAAACAATTATTATTTTTTTTCATTAAATGTTTTATAGAACAGCTGGACACATCGGTACATTATTTTAGTTTTGAACATTTTCTATTTGACCATTTTGTGTATTTTTTTTTCTCAGAGGACATTTCAAAGGTCTGTTACAAAGCATTTGTTGGGAGGGACCTGCTAAATAAATGCATCATGTTTTCAAATTAATAAAATAATTGTTTGAATATTCGTGATTTCTATATTGACCATAACAACCGTGAGCGTGATTAAGTGTTTATCCACCACGGTGCGGCCCTAACTCTCCTCCGTCTCGTTCCCCAGAACGGACCGCAGCAACGGCCGACCAGAGTCGCCCCCCCCGGGGCCCAGCAAGGGGGGGGCCCCCAGCCCCGACTGCTGCTCACCCGGGGCCCCCGACGCCCCGGGGGGCTGGGGGCCCCCCTGGGCTCGGCGGCGCTGGAGGACCGGCTCCTGGGGGGGCGGCGGTGCCCCTGCGCCCTCTGGGGGCTGCGGCTGCTCAGCCGGCGGCACGGCTGGGCCGGGAAGGTGCTCGGGGCCCGACCGATCCGGAGGGCCGGCTCCACCCCCAACCGTACGTCAGCGCCTCGCCTCACAACACGTCTCGTTTGACGTTTAGCGGTCCCGTGGCGGGCCGCCGGGTGTGCTGCTGTGATTGGCCGTTACAAGCCGTTTCGGGTATCTGCCCCTTATGACGTCACAGGTGGGCGTGTCCACCTAGATCTGTGCTGGATAGATGAGCACCGTTTGCTACAGGGTAGGCTGGTAGACTGTTCTATCCAGCACACATCTAGGGGGACACGCCCACTTGTGATGTCAGAAGAGGCCGATTTTCTGAACGGCTTGTTACGGCTGATCCTACTCACACCTGGTGGTGCAATAGGTGACCTTTAAGCCGTACCGGGTAGGGCTTTGACTCCGAACTTCGTTATTCGAATATAATTCGGATATCGAAAAATATATCAAAATTCAAACGAATATTGGCAGCCCTTAATATTGGAACCTTTTATGGGCAGGCCAAAAGGGAGAGACGTCGGAGAGACAGAAGCAGTCCATTCATAATATTGTAATGACCACGGAAGAGGCAGTGAATGAAGTATTGATTAGACAGCGATTTATCATAAACCTAATAAACCGTTGGAACGCGCAAGACCGGTAACCATAGCAACACCGGTAAACAAACCTCGCAAAGCACAATCCATGTCTTACTGAAGGCATTTAATGGTCAAAATATTATTAATAAATATTCGAATATTAATAAACAAACGAACTTCGAATATGATTTTTGGGCAAAAGTCAAAGCCCTACTGCCGGGTGTGGGTGGTTGCATTGAGCCCCCCCTCCCTGTGGTGTGTAACGTGTTCACACTGATCCGGTCGGTTTGCCGGGCGGCCAGCACTGAGACGGCGCTGGCTAACCATGGTAACCACGGGAACGACCAGCGTACCGGTCCAGACTAACGCCTGGACCAGCACCAACCTCTCGCCGGTCCGGACTAACGCCTGGCAACCCGCCCCCAAACAAGGTCTCACTCTTTAGATACTTCCTAAGTATGATGTCATCTAAAATAATAAGAACTGATTACGCCGCCATTCATTGCAGTAGTCCAGCGATAAAAACCCTAAGAGTGGTTAACATTTGACCGTTTCTGGCCTGGTTAGTGTCAACAGTATTTTGGTAATGTTGGCTGTTGGTCTTTTTGCCTTGTTGATGCTCTCAGTGTTAGGTTGAGGTTGGCATAGTATGACTAGAGTTTCCTGTTTCTATAGAACAGTCTGTGTTTCTGATAATGTTGGGTTAGGGTTAGTGTGACAAAGCAACAGTGTTGCTGTGTCACACATATTAATCATGATATTAATAGGGATGCACCGATCCGATATTTGTATCGGTATCGGTACCGATATTGAAGACATTTCTAGATCGGGTATCGGTGACAAATGGGCCAATTTTTTACGTTCATGTACATACTTGAATCCTATTCCTACTACCTTGCTGCTTTGATAATTGAATTTCCCACGAAAATGTTCTCACGGGATTAATAAAAGTGTATCTATCTATTGGCTGATCTATTCAGTTTCTATGCTGTGCGCTGTGAGTGACGTCATAAACAAGCAACACGCCGTGCGGAGCCTACAGTGATTGCAAAATGGAGCGAGCAAAAGGATCTGCTATCTGGAGCTATTTCACTTTACCTAAGCCAGCAAACTCCACGGCTACATGCAACATATGCAAAGTAAATGTCCCGAGGGATGGTACTAAACCTTCTAGCTTTAATACCACAATCCTTATAAAGCACCTCCAAAAATTCAAGTCTCATGATCCCAGTCTTTTCCCCTCAATGAAACTTACAGTTTGTAGCCATAATTTCGCGCTGTTTTTCTATATCGGTATCGGATCGGTATCGGCCGATACTAAACCTCAGATATCGGTATCGGTATCGGAGGTGAAAAAAGTGGATCGTGCATCCCTAGATATTAATAACATTTCCATTTCAGAAGTGGTTGGGTAGCATGGTCGAAGCTAGTAGTTTTTAGATTAACATGGTATTGGTGTTGGGTAGAGGTTGGCATCATCCCTATTGGCTGTATTTGTTGACGTGGAATCATCCCTATTGGCTGGTTTTGGTTGACGTTGGCAGTAGTTTGGTAGCTTCGTACTCTAATCAGTCCCTCCAGAAAAATACACTTTTTTTTGTGATTGTTGCGGCCAAAAATCCTTGATTTTTTTGGTTTTCTTAAAAGATGCATTGAAATATGCGGCATATTTATGCAATTTTATGTGAAAAAATGCGGGAACTTGCGAAGAAATCAACTTTTCGATGACGTTCACGCCGGGTAATTAGGTCCCTTCATAACATTCCCATGGCAACAGGGGGAAATGGCTGCTCTTGTGTGAAGTAAACGCAACATTTTTCAACATTCTGCTAAGATAAACGTGACTTTTTTTTGCGACGAAAATGCGGGAATTATGAAATCATGCAAGCCTCGCATATTTTGTGCGGAAATCGGCAATTTATGCGGTGAAAGTGCGGCATATTTGAAAAAATGCGGCCCCCGCATGAATATGCGGACTTTGGCTGATTATGCGTTGAATTATGCGATCGCATAATCACGTTTTTCTGAAGGGACTGTCTAATACTCAGGTGCTCTAGTACTAATACCTTCTGTCCTCCTCTAAACCAGGCTGGAAGGCCCAGTTCAGGAGGAAGGTCCCCAGTAAGGAGGTGCTGGACCGGCAGCTGGACGACTACATGTCCAAGTCCAAGAGGTACCTGGATGCCCAGCTGGACGCCTACATGGCCCAGGCCGGAGACCGGGACGCGGACGACGACGACAGGAAGCTGTACGACAGCGACTGCGCTGAGTAAACCCGGTCTGGGGGCGTGTCTTAGCTGGAGGTTTATTTTATAGAGCGCTTTATGTTTTAACGTTGACCCATTCAGTGTCTGTGTGGTTGTTTTGTCTTTTTACTCAGAGTCCAGTTTCACCAGCAGATGTTTTTTAGTTGGCAGATGTTTTATGTCAAATGTCGGGTTTGTGTCGTTGATGTGTTGTGATCTTCTCTGTGTTTAGGTTTAATTAAAGGAGGCTGTGGCCCAATCGATTGAGCATCATGTTTCTGTAAAAATCTGAACGTTCTGTTTAGTTGGTGTTGACATGTTCTCTGGGTTTTCACGGTACTAGTCTCAGGACAAGGAGGGTGTGTCAGATGAATGTGCCGACCATCAGGCAGGTTACTTGATGACTTGCTCGTCATGCTAAAATCGTCTTCAGCGGTGGACACGGCTGCAGTTCACAGCCCGATCCAAGGTGCGGAGGAGGACACGCCTTACTAGAACAAGATGTAAGGGCCAGGCCAGTGTGGGGTTATTGGCGTGGAGACAAAAGCGCTGTATTAGCAACGTACTATTGTAGTATAAGAAGCATACAGAAATTGAACGTGTTTATAATGACCTATTTCAGACATTTTATAATGACCCCCCCCCCCCCCCACCCGGGTTAGAGTATGACCATACCATGGAGGTAGGCTAAGGCCACGTTTATACGTAGCAGGGTATTTATGGAAACAAATATTTCCCCCCCTCCGTTATAACATTGTGCACACATCGTTTTCAAAAAAGTTGTCGTTTACAGCAAAACGCATAAATACGCCGTCGAGCGCCATTATAACTATGCCAAACCTATGGGCGGCAGTGTAGGGAGAAGGATAAAGCCATGAAAGCCAATCAGAATCCTCAGAATCAACAACGAATAACACGAGCGTCTTCCTGTAACAAACAAACTGTAAACATAGGGCGCTCCTATGACGTTAAGCATTTCCTGGCGCATAATGTGACGCTTCAGAACCTAAAACCCTGTTTCTCCCCGTTGACACGACAACACATAACCGGCGTTTTCAGAAATCTCCACTTCGGCCGGAGTTTTTAGAAATGATCGTTTTCTGTGATAACTGCGTTTTCGTGTAAATGAGAGGCCAAACCGCGTGGAAATATCTGCGTTTTCCCTTTGTGTAAACGGGGCCTTAATGAAGTGATGCTGCTAAGTGTGGCGCATTCAGAGATGAGATCCAGATGGGTTCAAACATGTCCGCTGTACCCTGTGAGATATGACAGTGACGCGTCCTAAACAGTCAACCAATCAGGGTCCCTGAATAGTGCTCCACATCCTCATACCCGTCATGCAATGTACGACAACGACTGTTCACCGATGTGCATCTCTGATCACCGGGGAACTTGGGGTTGAACCAGGGATTTGAACAAACCTTTATTTATAAAAATAAACTGCAAAATATCATTTGAATGCATGTTTCTTAGCCATGATGGAAACGATGTCCAACTGTGGGGAATAGTAATCGTGCTGGGCGGTGCTGGAGTCGACGGAGCTCAGACAGGTACCATGGTCTCTCCTTCTGATTGGACGCTTCAAACTTGTCCCTCTCTGGCTGGGCCGAAGATCTAAAACAAATATAAATCAAATATTACAAATATGTACCATCAATAACGACACTAGAAATCTGCAGGAGTGTTCTGTTCAAGGTTAATGTCAGGCCAATGTCTGTAGCCAACGGTGCCCGCAGCACCTGGTCGACCACAGTGCATGTTCTGAAAATGACACCAAAAAATTTGGGGGGGGGGGGGGGGAGTGTATTTTATTGTATTTTTAAAATCAAAAACACTTGGATTGATGTCGATTTTATGGAAATGCGAAAATTTAATATAACATTAAAAAGTCAATTGTGCGCCGTCTTTGCTGAGACACGCTAACTGAGCACAACTTAAATCGGGAGCTAGATGCAGGGTTTACCCCACAAATAAAACATAAAACAGGCATGGAATAGTGGAAGAAAAGATACAATTTTCACAATGATTGGCAGGAAGTTATTTAATTGACAAGTATGTGTGTGTGTCTTATTTGCGGGGAGATTGTTGCAACGGCCAAGCAGCAAAATGTTCCAGGCTAACTTCCCACCTGGTAGTGCCCTCGGATAGAAAAGGCTTGCGAGTTAAAAGCAGATTTGGGAAAACTCTTATTTCAAGAGGCCGCTGAAAACATCACAAAAAGCAACTGAAGCTTCATTTAGAACTGCACATTTCTTAAATAAAGATCTTTATTAAATATAGATGTATGCTGAATAGATCCGTCTGGCAGCCTACCAAGTGGACTGTAGCCAATGTCCCTAATCTATCCATCTTACATCTAGAAGGACACGCCCACTTGTAGTGTCAATGGTAAAAACACAGTAATGCCGCCTTCAAAACAGCTCGGAGGTTCGGAAGCTCTTGCGTGTCTTTGCGTAAACCTTGGATGGATGCCGGCATGGACCTCTCTGCGCTTCTTTGCTGAATCAGATGAATCAGTTATTAGAACTGATTACGGTGGTTGAACATGAGCGAGAATTTATCAGGTGACGTTTATAATTGTAAGCTGTAATGTAGCGTAATGCAAATGTTAGAATGGGTGTTAAGTTTGCGTCTTAGTGCTTGCTGCAAGTTCACTTTAGTCAATCAAAGACTTATTTATTTTTTTGCCGTGAGAAATTAGATGGGTGGCGTGTGTGCGTGTGTAAACGGGCAAAATAGTGAGTCACACGGTGAAACCGTGAGAGTTGGCAGCTCTGATACCATGTGTTCTCAGCCATGAACCATCGTGTCTCAACACAGCTTCAATGTCAGACGTCGCAATCACGGATAGTCGCTGATTGTGAGCCCTAGCCCCTCCCGTTCTCCGGGGCCACGCCCCCCCCCCGGGACCCAACCCCTATCTGGTTACCCCGGCTGGTGGGCCAGACAGATGCTCACTGTGAGTGAGCATCTGCTTTGAAGGCGGCATAAAAAAGGGGGACGTTCCAACGGCTTGTGGCGGCTAGTCACCCTCACACCTGACGGCATGACATCCCCGCACTACAGATCTCCTACAAAGGGCAAACCATAGCTGTGATGGGTCCTACTGGGTGCTTCCCAGTCCACACGTCCTCCCCTCTGTGCTGCTCTGGTGCCCTGCTGGGAGGGCTTCCCATTTGGGGGGGGGGGGGGGGGGGTGTTAAAGGATGGCAGTGAACTGATCCTACCTGGAGGCTTAAAGCCCGCCCACTCAATGAAGGACATGTGGGAAAGCCAATCCAAGCAGCAGAACCAGGGTCACCTGACCCATACCGACAACCTGTGAGGAAAGGAAAGGTCGATTGTGTTGGGATGTTCTGAGGAGTTTTATAGACATTTACATTTACACGGTTTCATCCAAAGCACATTTGTCAGAAGAAAGAGAAACAACAATGTATCTCTGTTGGTACCGTAAGGATGTTCATAGAGCCGACAACAGAACTAACAATCGCTATTTTAACCCATTCCCTGTACCCAACAAAGACAGCTAGGATAAGACGCTTCATGATGCTATGTACTATTTTGAAGTGTAAGGAAGTACAACATACAATAAGACCAAGATAGAATGGATGGTGGCTATACTGATTCTTACTTACTATAGTTATTTTGCCCTTGCTATAATATTTTCAAAGAAAGAACTGAAACCTTATCCTACCGTCTGGTCGGCTGAACCACTTCCCCAGTCGTCATAGTCAATCACCGTTTCATCTGGTGGAAGAATCGACATTAGTTCTCCACATCAGGAAGCTAAACATTGTTGGTTCATTTACCCCAAAAGAAAACCTGTCCCCTAAGCTAGTTTACAGACACATCGAACTAACAAAAGTTAGTTTTGTATCCCTTTAGAGTAGAAAAGGATAGATACAGGTTTTGAATCTAGGTGTGATTACTGTCAAAGAATAGGTAGTAGTCTGTGGAGTTTGAATAGTCGTATTCTCCTGGGTCCTGTGTGATGTAGTCCAGTTGAAGCCCTGTGGGAGAAAACAGATTTAATCCAATTCAAAAGCAAAATCAATTATAAGAAAGGGTTTTATGTTTTTTATGTTATGTACATTCTGACACGTATTTGATCCAAACCCCAAATGATGGCATTAAAGTGGGACTGGAGAATAGGTGTTTGACAGCAGGTAAGGGCAAAGGGAAACTCACAGCTCCATGTCAGAGTCTTACTGCCACACCAAACCGGTTCACTCAGCTTCCCATGACCTGAAAGTGTCTCTCAGAGATAAACCTCAAGTTTCCATTTCCGGTGGGGAAGATTCTTCACAACCGGTTCAGCCCCCAGTAAAGACTTCATTTCCTATACTCAAAACCGGGACACCCCAGATGAATGCGTGCTCCTGCACCCTTGCACCCCGTCACTCTCAGCCGCCACCTGTCATCCCCCCCCCCCCCCCCCCCCGCGGTCTCGCCCCACGACACATCCGGGCATCGAGCGAAACATAACAAGGGGTTCACCGCCCCACCACCACCCGGCGGGACAATGCTGCAACCGGAGCCTATCGCGCCTGTATCTCGCTTCAACGGCTTCACACGAGCATGAGAGAGACTCAGGTTCAGGGAATCTGTTAAAAGAGATGACTCACTCATCGGCCAGGGCCCACGAAAACACAGATGGTTCTATTCTTGATTTGTTTTTATAAAAAAAAAAATCTATCTATTGAAAAAAAGTAGTAAAAAAATTGTTGGCATCCTGTACAATTTATTACACTTGATTGTGAAGGGTCACGTTATTTACATGTTTCATTGAAACCATAATCCGAGCGTGCAATGGCCTTGGCTCTGGGTCTCGATCCTGGCTGGTCTACGAGCCAAGCTGAACTGGGAGTAGCTTCGCTTTAAGCCTAAGCATCGCCATAAAAATGCTGACAGGGAATAGTCATCTTTTTTTTTATGGGCGGAAGCATCAGCATGGTTTTGGTTTACAGAGGCCTTTGTCTGGTCACGTTGGGGCCGTGGCAGCGTGGATTCTACGACACATCATGGGGGTGGAACGCGCCCTGCAGCTGTGGTCATCCTATACGGCCCCTCATAACCTTCTCCCAACTTCTGGTGCACAAGACCTGGATCATAATCGGGTGTGGTCTCGATTCTGTTATGGCAGGAATATAATCTGGTGGGAAATTCGTCCGGTGTGATATCAGTGTGAAAAAAAAATAATAATCTGGTGTGATTTCAGTATAGTGTGAATATAATCTGGTGTGATTTCAGTTTAGTGTGAACTGAATGTGGTATGACTTTAGTTTAGTGTGAATTTAATCTAGTGCAACTTCAGTTTAGTATGAACTAAATCTGGTATCACTTCGATTTAGTGTAAATTCAATCTGGTGTGACTCTGAACCATTGTCAATATGGTGGTTAATCACCAACAGAGACAGAATGAAGAGAGTATATAATGACATAATCACTCTGTGGATCTCCACCTCCATAGATGGTAGACAAACTTCTGGCTCCAAAGGATGTAGTCCATTCTTGGAGCTTGCCCCCATCCACATAATTTCTTATTAATAAAGGGGTTCTTGGAACTAATTTGTCTCCATTTGAACTGCATGTTTTACCTGTCTACGGTCACTATATAGGGAGGCCTGAATAAAAAGATGGTAATCATAATAACATTATTCAAGTTTAATCTAGCTGGATTAGTCACTTCCTTCCCCCACTTCCTCACTTCAGCCCATCAACTATCACAATCCTGCACAAACTCATACTACACACACACACACACACACACTCATGCACATACTACACGCACACACATGCACAATCCTACACAAACTCATACACAAACTACACACCCACACAAGTACACACTGAAATACACACACACACACACACACATAAATACAAGCCCCCACACACACACACACACACACACCGAATACATCTTCCAGACAGCTGAATAAAGACGTCTCAAACATGAGTCTCCACATCCCCTTTACAGCAGACGTACAAGACAGTACCACAAAGACACACACATGGCAACCCTTGTGACTCTTAACCACTTCTCTTCTTAAGTCACAACTCAAGAATCAAGCCTGCTCAGATTTCATGCCTACAAGAATGCCGAGATTGGAATGCATTCATCAAATAAAAAGAACAGCGGTAAATAATCATCATAATTAATAATAAAAGTCAATCTTCTTCAAAATTCTGTCCCTCTATGAACCACCTCTGGGATATTCCCAGTCAGTGACAGTGGGAGCGTCCCAGTGCCCCCAATGGACCAGTCAAGGACCGGGCGTTACTCACCACAGCAGGACATCAGAAGAGCCACGCTCGTCCAGAACCACAGCAGCTTGTACATCCTGCTCCTCTCTTTCGCTCTCTCTCTCTCTCACTCACTCACTCACACAGTGAGCATCTGTCTGGCTCACCAGCAGGGGTAACCAGATCGGGGTATGGTGCCGGGGGGGGGGGGGGGGGGGGCCGGAGAGTGGGAGGGGCTAGGGCTCACATTCAGTGACTATCCGTGATTGCGACGTCTGACATTGAAGCTGTGTGGGGAGACGCGATGGTTCATGGCTGAGAGAACACGTGGTATTTATAACAAACACCCACCTGTTAGTGGGAGGACGACTACCTGTCTGAACTTGGTAGGGTGGATTGCCCAATGTGGGACATTTTTGGCTTTTCAGACTTATGTAGAATATTACGATGTGAAGTAAATGTAAAAATTGGATGTAAATCCACATCCAATTGCTTTTTGAAACCCTCAGGGGGTGTCCTAATCAAATCAAAAGAGAAAATGCAGATAACACATTCATAAAATAAATTATATAGATATCAGTGCTCTTAGTGCCAAACTTTCTGAGAAAATGTGCAGCTTCCTAATGTGGGACAGTCATTTGCCTAATGTGGGACACTGTAAAGTCTATGTTAAAAGGTCTAAACCATGGTGCACCTTCATTCATGAACGATAGCAAAAGTTCCCCAATAAGTCCACCATTGTCCTCTGCACAGCTTTCATGAAACCAATGGGAACAGACTGCACAGGAAACCCACTCCTCCGTCGACTTGGGGTCATCTGAGTCGCCATACGAATGCTGACAGACGTTACACGGAACCTAGTTGACCTTCTTGAGTGTTTTCTTTGCTGTGGATTGCTTCATCGATTTATTTGCTGGCTTTTGCTTTTGCTTGTTTTTCTGGGCTTTTTCTTTAATAAAATAAAAGTGGTCTTCACTGGTGAGATCATATGACAGTGGCTTTGCCCTCTGGCGGCTGGTTGTGGGCTGTTCTCCGACCGGAAGGGTGATCAGAGATCTAAAGGAGACCTCTGGCTGTGTCACCACTTCAACTTCGTGTGCCAGAGGTGGTGGGGTCACAATGGCGGACAGGAGGCGGGGCTGTGGAGAGTGGCGAGGAGGAGAGCTGGCTGAACAGCATCATGCAGAGGGTGGCTGGGCGGGTGGGTGTGCTCGAACATTTCTTGATCATAGAAATCATCATCATCATCATCCCTGTTATCATCACACAGAGGATGGGCTCGGAGTTGCGATCGCAGGCTCTAAGGGTCTCTCCGTGGTTTCAGATGGCATGAAAATAATTTTCTTCATCTTGTCTGGGTTGAATGGGAATATCCCTGACCCACGAAATCCAGCCTGGGCATTTGAGGGTGTTGCAGCTTGCCTCCAGGCCTTGGAAGACAATGACATGAACAACGCCCTGTCCAGACGCTTCCCTCCACTCTCCCTGGTGACCCTTCGTCCCCCAATCCTCCAGAAAGGTTTTAAACTCTTGAATAGAGCTCTATCCGCAGGCTGCAGATGGTGTGTAGTGTGGGGGGGAAGGCTGAACACACACACATTGTTGTCTTTCATCAAATTCAGAAATTCAATGTTGTACACATGGGAGGAGTGGCCGTCAACAAGGGGCAAGTGGGGTCGTGGATCATCTTTGGGCAGGCTTCGGAAAAAAAACTTGCCCCATTCAGTGAATAATTCTGTGTTTATCCACCCGTTATCCGACATCCTGAGGAAGGTATTCTCGGGAGCCCCAAAGAGCCAATCTGCCTTCATCCTCTTGCCCTTGAAGATGACAAGGTCTGGGCCGTGCCCACCAGCAGCGTTGATGCGGGTAAAGGCAGGTTGAGGTTTCTCCTTTCGCCCCAGCAGAGATCTCAAAACAAGGTGACCCAGCCTCGGCACCCACCCTAGTGGAGAGGAAGTGATCCTGGAGCCCAGTCTCATCACTATTCCAGATATGATCTGGATCATTCTCCAACCCCAGTCTGCCAATTGTGTCCTGATAGTTTTTGAACCACGTATTCACAACAGTGGGGTTGAATCCAGCAGCTCTATGGGCTGAGAGAGCCTCGGGTTTCCTGATCCTGAGTTTCTGGTTGTGTCTCAAAAAAAAAACCCACACACACAGTCACACACACACACACACACACACACACGCCGTAAAAATGTCCCTTGCCCTTAAATATCTGTAGTAACAAAGTATTTTAATACTGCAAAAGATGCAGTAAGAACATGTAAATAACCATTACTGTTGCATAAACCATGCTCCACCACACATTCTTGACTGGGTTGAAGTTTTACAACTGTCCCACGTTAGGCTAATCATACTGCCCACTTTAGGACACATACTTGTCCTAAAGTGGGACAGTAGAAAAAATTATTAAAATCAAATATATGGTTTAAATATACACCATGCTATACTATTTTTTTATGAACAAACATTTCATAAACACATTAAGATAAAAAGTAGCATGATTATTTTGATAATAATTAATTCATACCCTTAACACCAATTTGGTCAAAACATGTCACTGACCTTCTGGTAGCTTTCACAGCAGGTATTTTCTGTTTGATGATTTTCCCGCCCTGATTTATGACTGGACAGTTCAAAGGTGCAAGGATTTTGATCACATGACACTACAGCTTTGGTTTCCCCATAGTTTCACTAACATTTATTTGTTTGGGGAAGTTTCTTTATGTTCATTGTACAGCAGTACAATGAACGTCCGACCAGAAGGTCAGAAGAGCAGTAAGGTGCAAAGTATATACTGTAATATAGCGTCTGTGTACTTGTTATAATGTATATATTATAATGTGAATGTGAATATTTATCATACTTACATGTAGTCACATCTAGAATTGCACATAAAACTTACTTAATGTATTCCTATTGTGTTTCCAAGAAAACACACACACACACACACACACACACACACACACAACGCAACACAAGTTTTTATTTTCAGGGTGATACATAAAAGAGAGTAGTAGGTGAACTTATATTGCTCTTGGAGGAAAATACAACTTAAATGTAATCATGTATAACATATGTATATAGACAATTATTACCACAAGGGTTAGGAGTGGATTTTGCAGTTGAAAGACTTTAATAGGCTGCGATATTAAGAAATAAGTAGGCTATGCATTGGCATTCTACCCTCCTCAGGGTATCAATGTTCCCCAACACACAAGTACCCACAGCACTGGAGTCACAGGTCAGTGACGATCTGAAAGGCTGCTACTGTCTTCAGATCTCCCTTCCAACAGCGCCATCTTGTGTAACAAAGGAATAACTGCAGAATAATGTTTCCCAACGGCTCAAAAAATATCTAATCATAATTTCGTAGTAGTTTCCTTTTTTAAGAAAGTTTCTTGGATCACATTACATTTAAATTTATGGGCATCACATGCGACTTATCACGGATTAGGCTTAGAGGAGGTTACAAGACGTTCTTAGAGGGTCGATGGGTCGCGTTAGGCATCTATGCTGTATCTATGGACGACATCTCTCGATTAAACCAATAAATGCTTTTTCTTATGTTTCCTGAACCCCTTGTTCTGGGTGATGGCTACTGACAACGCCAACGGCGTCCTAAACCCTGGACGTCCGAGGAACGATATGCATGGATGACACACACATGGATAACACAAATTAATTATAAATTAATTAATTATATAAATATATATATATATATATAAGTGTGTGTGTGTGTGTGTGTGGGGGAGAGTGTGTAATGTTTTTACTAGTCTGGTACTGTAGCATGTCAATAGGCCTACATGTTTTATGAGAGCAATTGTCAAGTATGTGTTCTACTCATTACTAATACTAATTACTAAAAACGAATGATATTTTTCCCACCACAGATCATATTTAATCCGAAAAGTCAGCAGCTGTTGTGAGATACAACCCCCCCCCCCCCCCCCCCCCCCCCACAGAGGCCCCACATGACGTCATCTTTTAGCCCCGCCCCCTGACACCATTATCGGCGTGCCCTACACTATGATGGACAGCTGTCCCTGCATCATCTTCAATTTATAAAGCAGCGATCATCCTCAATTTATAAAGCAGCGAGGATACAGTTCCAGCTGTCCATCAAACAGCACACTCTGTACAAAAAACTACACATCATCTACTGTCTCACCACAGGATAACTCTCTGCGACTAGCGCTCCGATCCGCTCCGCCTCCGACACAGGGGTACTCAGCGATTAACTAAACTTTACTCTCGCCTCTCATTCTGCTGCGCATACATAGTTATTACTCCGTGGTTTGGGCGGTATTGGTTTTGTAACAGCGAAGGCGTGTAAAGTTTCAAGGGGAAAACTTCCCAGAAGTGGAGAGCACGATGGATGAAGGTTATTATGGGGGACTAGATAATTTCTCTAGTTCAATCCGGAGTCAATAGGCATCAGTTCTTAATATTATTCATCGTCGTCTACCGTCAGTAAACATTCCCCGGTGCAGTTTCATCCAAAGGCTATTAAATAAGGGTCTGAGTTTCTTTCATTAAGCCAAACACATCCACAACAAGCAGCTTATGCTGTTCGCCTGAGGCGGACTTTTATCAGAGAAAAATACATCTTAATCCTGGATCCTTTAGGGGAGTGCATAGTTGGAGGAAGTCGTGTCTTCAGGACCACTGAGGGCTGCAGCTGTCTGGAGGCATTCATGGAACCAGAGGCATGGCTCGTGTGGAGGCTGCAGTCCTGTGCTCAAAGCCCTACATTATTTATCTGCTGGGAAATGTTTTCGAACATGCGTCTTTACTGCATGGTATATAAAAAAAGGGTGCACTCTGCAATGCATTTTGAATGGTGTGTGATGCATTATTGAAACGTGTATTAGAACAAAGCATGAGCAACATTGTTTTTGCCTTTGAAGCTGAACCTTATCACAACCTTAATATGTTAGATAACACATATTTAACGTGTTAAACCTCCATTGTGTGCATAATAGTATGACTAATGTATTAAGTGACGACCTTGAACCTTATTATGATTTTTTTAAACCTTTCATTATTTTCTTGAAAAGTCTCTTTACATTCCTAGTGGCCGCATTCAGTCATTATTATACACTAAAACTAGTTAGTTTGTTAGAATTGGCGACGTGCGCCGGAAAACACATCCCAGTAATGGCGCCAATGACAACAAAGAGTGGGCGTGCGTGAAGTTTAAAAGAGCCCTTGGTTCATTGTGATTGGCTCTCATAATTTAAAGCCCTAGCGCTTAAAGCCAATAGCTACACATATACACGGGTAGTATGCAAATAACCGAGTTTCTCCATGAGGGGCGTTTCGAGGGCCCAATGAGGACAGAGGAACGTGTCAGAATGTAATATTCAGCATCGCAGGGGAGGGGCCTGCGTGCGGAGGTAGGCTGCGGAGCAACATGGAGGTTCAGATGTTGCTCAGCCGCCATTGAAGCAGGAAGGCCACAGTGATAGCGCGCCCAAAAACAGCCTTTTATTTTCAGTTTTCCTTTGTTGTTGCTTGTTTTAGGACTACTTTAGCTTTAAGATGGACATGAAGAAGCGCATCAGCATGGAGCTGGGGGACAGGGACCCCTCCGAGGTAATGCAACAGCAATAGTTAGATTTGAACGTGTTTATTAATCGTAAATACTCGGTTAAAGGTGCCCTGTCTTGACAGTGGGCTGCGAGATGACGATGCTCCGTGTCGTTGTTTCCTCTCGTTGAGTGTTACTTGGAGCCCGTTTTCGGGCTTTCTTATGCACTGAATTTTTGCAGCTTTCGTCCACATTTATCGAATATGTTACACATTTAAACGGGTTCGGGAAATGTGCGTTACGGTTTTTAGGTCAGGTTCCGCGCGCATTCGAACCCTCTCGCGCTCGGACTCCTCGCTCGCGGGCTGCCGCTGTGCACGCGCCGCGAGCCTCACGCATGCCGCCTGCCGCGGCGCTAAGCTAACGGATAAAGCACGAATGTTCTCTTAAATGAGCTTCGTGCTCCCTTCGTTGTGGAGTATTTTAACGTGTTTCGCCCACGGCCAACGTGGCTCCGGTATAACGATGTGCTTTCGTGCGCCATGGGCGCGTTCCGTAGGGTTTAAGCGACGCTTTGCCCGAGAACAAGCGGGGCATCGATAATAAAACCTAAACCTAGTTACTGACCTGTCCAAGTTATCGTTTTGTATCGACAAACTGCTCGAAATTCGTATTAACAGACGTTCACGTTAGGACGCTTCGTCGCACACTGAATTCAAATGGCTATTTTTAAGTAGGTCGTTGTTGTTCTACTTTTCCACACTGGTATTGTCGGACTTGTATTTCTTATGTAACGTTAAAACGCTACTTCGCCAACAATACGAATTCATTCGTTAACCTCTTTCCGAACTTCTTAAGAAAGATCTACAGGAACATTACGGCATTTTTTCGGTTTAGTCTCGGCGTCAGTTAGCGTATTGGCCGCGCGACCGGATGTCGGTTTGTGGAGGCGTGTCGCTTCGAGGCGTGTCCCTCTCGAGCGGGCTGCAAATGCTTCGAACTATTCGTCCAACTCTCCTCAGTGTTTACCCCGATGGAGGTCGGACGACACGGACGATTAACACTGTATGGCTTCTTTAGACTCGAATATTTGAATGGGAGTGTCTGCTCCTATGTGAATTAAATGAAATGCCCACGTTTCAAAGCCCTTTACCTCAAACAGGAAAATAGTGACAATAACCATGGGTGCGTTATATCTAGTACACAAACGTCCTTTACGTAACACCCACTCTGAGCGCTGCCTCCACTCAAGTGCTTAACAGGTAAAACCCTATTAGCGAGTAGACTCGCTCATCATGGGGTGTTAGGACTTTAGACGCGCCAAAGGCGCCTCAACCCAGTTTCCAGATGGAGCTCAGGGGATTAAACCAGCGTCCCTTGGGTTGCCTACCCCCCCCTCTGAGCCATGCATGGGTTGTTGGTTCTAAGCGTGTGTTGTGTTGCCTCCCAGGTGCTGGAGCTTGACGTGCACAGCTGTCGGTCTGCCGACGGAGAGGTGGAAGGCCTGACCGACGAGTACAAGGAGCTGGAGTTCCTCAGTATGGTCAGCGTGGGCCTCAGCTCACTGGCCAAGCTTCCGCCGCTGCCCAAGCTGCACAAGGTCAGCCCCCCCCCCCCCCCCAGACAAGCCTCTTGGTCAAGCCACCGCTTTGTAAAGCGGGCCGTAAACACTCACACACCTGGCGGTGAAATACGGGGCCGCAATGTTTAGAGTGTGAAGTACCCCACCCATCTGGTTAAAATATTATAAAGTACGCACTACTCTTTTTCACTAGTGTTATTCCAAACATCTTGTTGTGATTGCAACTTGTTGGTTTACGATCTATATGCATGACGGTTGTGTAGCAGTTAATAGGCACACTTTCACTTAACTACTAACTACGGTTACGCTCATGTATGGTAAAGTAATGAAGTCCTCTTAAAGCAAAAGCTCACTCCACATGCCCCTTAAGAAAACGCCATGTATTCGCGGTAAGAAAGAAATGAGTATGGTTTGAACATACAGTACATATAACCCTTCGTCTCTCCGTCTCTCAGCTGGAGGTGAACAACAACGCCATCTCCGGGGGTCTTGACGTGCTGGTGGCCAAGTGCCCCAGCCTGAGCTACCTCAACCTCTGTGGGAACAAGATCAAGGACTTCGCCGCCCTGGAAGCCCTGGTAAGACAGCCGCCCCCCTCCTGAGTGAGCCGTCTGTGAGCCCTTAACACTGGCTCTATTTACGAGAAGCGTCTATGCAAAGTGGCTCCAGTAAGAAGGGTCGTAAAGGGGAATAATGCAATGATACTGTTGGATAGTTTTCTCCCTTTTGCCGAAACTCTCGTAGAAATAAGAATCGTAACTATTATATACAACGGTATAGAAATTATATAAATCCTGTTTATATAAATATTGGTTAATTGAAAATGAGTTTCTATACATTCTCCTTGGATTGTTTGCATTTGCATTGACACTGGAGCCACGAAGTCTGAGACGGAGGCCAATCGACTGACCTCTTTGTTGTGTAGATTCCTTTAACCGTCTTGCAGACATCAACTTCACCCAGTGTATTGCAATTTAACTTTGTCTCGCCCGCAATGGCCAATCCTAAACTCTCAATGGTTGTCTCACTCCCTGTTTCCTTTGTATTAACATCTCCCTGTATCTTCCAATGATAATGCTCTAAAATTAAATCTAATATTTTGCTGGCCGAAGGGTCCTAAAAAAAGTTCTTCAAATTTTAAAATGTTATTTCAAAGAAATATGACTCAAGTACTTTATTGCTTTAACCAGCGATAAGAAATCGTGGTTTTGTATTTACATGAATTATTCTCCTGCAATAAAGTCTTGGACACGGTATGTGTCATTCATTTGTGACGCAAAGGACAGAATAACGCAAAATCATAAACATGTGGCAAAAGGCAAAAAAAAAATCATTTTGGGAGATTTTCATTCTTAAATTAAAATGTCCAGCAGTTCCTACAGTCTCTCTGTCTACCACTGGTTGTTAGTCTGGCATCAGCTGGACATTGCAGAGGTCCAAGGTTTTCTTACTTATCTGTGGAAATACATTTTTTGGGATATTCTTAGGAAAGCTCCAGTAGTGCAAACAGTAAACAAAAGAAGCGCTCTAAAATGTCCCAAAAAAATCCTAATCCCGATTATTTTGGTCAATATTGATATCACGATTATTCAAACGATTATTTTTTTGAGTTTGAAAACATGATGTATTTATTCAGCAGGTCTCTCCCAAAAAATATTATATCATATTAGTTTTGTAATCGTTTGACGCTGAAATCGCGATCAGAATTCGATGAATCGCCGGGCCCTGCTGACGTCCCACTCTGATCCCCCCCCCCCCCCCCCCCCCCCCAGCGGAACCTGAAGAGCCTCCAGAGGCTGGAGCTGATTGGCTGCGAGGTGACGACCCTGGACGACTACCGGGCCAGCGTGTTCGACCTGCTGCCCCAGATCGTGTACCTGGACGGGTACGACCCCGAGGACAACGAGGCCCCGGACTCGGAGGAGGAGGACGGTGAGAGAGGGGGGACCAGACCGCGTGGGGCTGGGGTCCTACTGGACCAGGCCGCGTGGGGCTGGGGTCCTACTGGGGTCCTACTGGACCAGACCGCGTGGGGCCGGGGTCCTACTGGGGTCCTACTGGACCAGACCGGGGTCCTACTGGGGTCCTACTGGACCAGACCGCTTGGGGCCGGGGTCCTACTGGGGTCCTACTGGACCAGACCGGGGTCCTACTGGACTGCACAGCCTTACGTTGACATTGAGAGCGTTGACACTCTTTCATCCAAAGCGACTCACAATAGAACATTTGTCAGAAGAAAGAGAAACAACAGTATATCTGTCGGTATAGTAAGGGTGTTCATAGAACCGAGTGCCAATCACTAGGGTAACCCATTCACGTGCACAACAAGGATAGTTATGGTAAGATGCTCCACGATGCTAAGTACTATTTTTAAGTGCAAGGACGTACAGCATACAATAACTAAGTGCGTACATTAAGTGTACATTAAGTACACTTCCGCTGGAGACGTCGTTGGGTTCGTCTTCGGCAGAGGGTGTATTTCGGTTTAGCTAAAGTAAATAACTAAAGTGTGTTTAGAGGACGACGGTGACCTTTACTGTGTTTGTTTGTAGACGATGATGAGGCCGGTCCCACGGGGGATGGGGACGACGACGATGATGACGATGATGAGGATGACGAGGGGTCAGACGGCGACGACGTCGGCCTGTCTTACCTGATGAAGGACGGCATTCAGGTGAGTGGCCGAGCAGCGCTGTGCCGCGATTGGCCCCTTAGGGGGACAGGAAGTGATGTCATGGGGCCGACCAGTAGATTGATCCTGGGCTGTGTCTGATTTTTAATCGAGACGGAAAATAGCGATGTAACGATCACTACCAATATGCAAATGTGTTCTACTATTTCATTAGTTTGTGACAAGAAGTCGTGATACTTTCCTTCGGTCTGAACTCCAGCCGTGACACAAGAGGCTGATCAGTGGTCAGTTTTTGTCTTCAGAGCGTGATGGTAAAGTTAACCCTCTGATGTGTCTCTGCCCCGATCCCAGGACGAAGAGGACGATGACGACTACGTTGAGGAGGATGATGATGATGAGGATGGAGGTATGTGTTCGCTGGCGGGGGTGGGGGTGGGGTTGGAGGGGGGGCAGCCCTCCTATTGCGGACTGCTCCTCCCATAGCAGACTCCTACACACAGGAAACAGGAAATGTCATCCGAACTAGGGTTGACTGTTCCAGAATGTGGTGATGACCGTTTACCGAAATGTATAGTCCAATACATTTGATTTCCTCTTATGTTTATCCTGTACACTGTATGGAAGATGACAGTAGTTGTTGTACGATAGATTCTCTCACATGATTTTGAGAAACTACTCAGTAGTCCACCGCCCCCCCCTGGATTTGTTTGGGACAATTGAACAATTGACAACACAAAATACCTTCAGCACTTCCGCTGTTTAACGAACTTTCTTTCCCCCTCCCCCTCCCTCTCTCTCTCTCCCCATATCCCTCCCTCCCCCATCCTTCCCCCGCTCTCCCTCCCCCATCCTCCCCCCCCTCTCCCTCCCCCTCCCTCTCTCCCTCCCCCTCCCCCCCTCCCTCCCTCCCCCTCCCCCTCCCTCCCTCTCTCTCTCCATCTCCCTCCCCCTCGTTCCCTCTCTCTCCCTCTCCATATCTCTCCCTCCCCCATCCTTCCCTCACCCTCCCTCCCTCCCCCTCCCTCTCTCTCCTCCCCCTGCCTCCCTCTCTCCCTCCCCCATCCCTCCCTCTCTCTCCTCCCCCTGCCTCCCTCTCTCTCCTCCCCCATCCTTCCCTCTCTCTCCTCCCCATCCCTCCCTCTCTCCTCCCTCATCCCTCCCTCTCTCTCCTCCCCATCCCTCCCTCTCTCCTCCCTCATCCCTCCCTCTCTCTCTCCCCCGTTCTCCCCACTCTCCCCCACAGCAGCAGCTGCAGCGGGGGTGCCGGCGGGGGAGAAGAGGAAGAGGGCCCCCGAGGACGAGGGCGAGGATGACGACGACGATGACGACGATGACGAATAGATCCAGCAGGGGGCGCTGCTGGTCCTATAATTATCTAGATGTTACCATAGAAACTGACCAGGGTTTTCCCACAACGTTTGTCTACAACATGTTGTTTTTTTTAATCATTTGTGTGTGTGCGTGTGTGTGTGAGTGTGTGTGGGCGTGTTTGTGTGCGTGCGTGTGGAGCTACAGACACTGGGGGTTCTGAAACTGGAACTTTTACGCCACGTTTACACCGGTGCAACCAGTCAGGACACCGGTGGAACCCAATCTCTTACTGGTTTACAAGAAAAATCACTCATCCTTCAGGTGACCCAGATACTTCAAACCGGAGGCACAGATTCACGTCTGATTGGACCGTAAAACGTTCTCCATCCCCACTAGGCCTGTCAATCTGTCCGACTCTGAGTTCCTCGGCCGAACCCGCCCCCCACGGCGGGCAGATTTCCGTTCAGAGTTCAGCATTAACCCAATCGCCTCCGACTCGTCCCTCCCTGTCCTCCACGTTTTGGGTCCCAGCCCCGTCTAGCTCGCGTTGAGTTCCAGCCCCCCTCCGTGCCCTCCACCGTTCAGGTTCCAGATACTTCCACCGCTTCATAGACGACCTGTAAATAGAGTTCTCTCCTTGTCAGTTATTCTTGATTTGCTCCCGTGTGTTTCCTGCCTCCTTTACACCGGGCCGTGGGCTAACGGAAACTTAGTCTTTCAAAGGGTTCTTTTATTTTTTTATTTTCTTGCCTTCAGATCATGTCATGTCTGAGGTTTGTGTGTTGTAACCTTCTGGCAAGTGTTTTGGAATAAAAATCTAAATGTTCGTCTTTGTTTGGTATCGTAAATGGGTGGCTTTTGGCATCTTGTATCTAAAATGCTGGCCTGTTGCTGAAAATGATGTGTATCCAAGTTCACTAAAAGTTGCTTTGGATAGAAGCATATTCTAAATTTATTATTAACAATCAAGTGTGGTTTTATCAATAGCTAAAGATTTAAGGGAAACCAAAGTAGATAAGAGTCTGAGAAGTTTTCTTTCCTCAGCCGGTATTTAATCCGGTTGTGAGCTACTTAGGATGTTAAGATGACCAATTTCCAGAGTGACCGCTAGGCGGCAGTGTAGACACGTACTTTTCGGGTATAAAACAATGGAACGGAGTTATTAATTATTATGAGGTTCCCACGGCAGGTACTTATGAGGCATTTAAGTTTGAGCTTTTGTCAAAGATCCTTATAACATTTTATGATAGATTTTTTTTTTGCTATTATTCCTGATGTATCGTCCCTGAGTTGTTTCTCGGAAATCCTACCGATCCTGGTTCTCTCTATTATAAAATGGATTTAAAAAAACGTTAAACTGTTTTAATGAACAGGTCCCACCCACGGAGGTGTGCGCTTGTGAGCAAGAGGGAAAGAGGTGTGTGCAAGAAAACAAACGTCCAATCGTGCAGGCAGACCAACATTTTCCAACAGAACGTGTGCAGTGTATCTGCAGGCCTCCTACGAACAGTAGCCTATGTCTTATTTGCATTAATTGCATTAAATATGATGACTCTTGGATGGAAGCATCTACTCAATTATAGTTCGACAGAGAAGCCTGATCGTACAGGCCTTTGACCATCACTTCCTCTTCTCACTGTCTTCTTTGTCTTCGTATATATATATATCTGACTCGCTCCCTCCCCCTTCGCTGATGCAGTAATCCGCTCGTCTTGCATACCATATATGGATGCACATGGCCCTTGAGGGGCGTGGCTTAACACGCACGCGCGCGCGCACACACACACACACACACACACACACACACACACACACACACACTCAATTATAGACCTTTGTTGTGGGGCATCTGGTTATGTCTGTCAGTTGTGTTATCTTCTATCGGTCTATATATGTTTACTATATTGTCTGTCTGTTTATACCGTATGTGTGTCGATGTGGTGAAATCTATTGCCTTCACCACAGTATAAAGGCTCCTATATAAAGCTGTTGCAACCGTAGACTCCAGCGGGAACAGAAGGACAAGCTGAATAGATAACTAAAGGGAGCATATCCTAGACTGTATATGCTGAATGCAATGGCTGTAGTGGTAGAGTAGAGGACAGAAGAGACCCCTCGTGTATTAAAGAGACCCCAGGTCTCTGGCATACTCCCAGTGTCCTTGACCCCTGGGTTATCCACTGATGAAATCACTCACAGCACATTTTAATTCAGAAACAATCTTAAAATGTTGCATTTTCCACTGAGAATTCAACGAATGTCCTCCATTTGCACCCACCCTTTTTCAATCTGCATTATTGTCTGTACATGTCTTGTCTCCTTGTGAAACGTCATCTTTCACTCTTGCTGTCGAAGTCCTAGGTATTGGGGAAAGCCCCTTGAACTGCGTTTAGCTGTTACTTCGGACGGCTGCTAGGGGGCGCTGGATCATCCACCAGGGGTTAGGTAGTTATAATAAAAAATAAAAGGGATCCTTTATAAAATTTAAATGCAGGCTATATGTTTTTATTTATTGCCTTATTTATTTATTTATTCCAGGTTTTATTTCATAGCCATGTTTAATTTTTTTTTTAATTTAAATATTGAGTGAAATGTCATTCCTAAGCAACCTGCTGCAATAATTCGTACTTTAATGGTGAAGGACTTGAAAAGGACTTGAAATCTTCCTATAGCCTGGGGTGTTGGTTGATCACAGAGTAGGCTATATAATACAATAAGGATCTGTAACTAGGAGTGTCTGGATTTCATTTCATTACTTTTATTAAACTGACGTCCTTTTCCAAAGCGACTCACAATAAATGCATTAGCCATGAAGATACGATCCAAAAAGTGCAAGAATCATACGACATACAATTCATCCAAAAAGCAATCTTCCTCAAGTGCCCATCATAGACACCCGATCTATATCTGTTTATCGATGGATTTAGTGGATCGCGGTGTTGGTGAACAGACATATTACACGTCGCCGTGTGTTCCTTCCTGCTAACGAAACACGAGCCACACTTTAGTGTTTGCGTTTTTGTCTTTAGGTGTCTGTTCTGACCGGAGGAGAAAGGAGTCGGGGAGTTAAGAGAAGCATTTGGATTTCCCAACCAAATGTATTCAAACCGGGACTTAGTGTTTAACTTCAGGTTGGGTTTGATTGGACCGGTTGTGCGGTCGCATCGATCACTGCTGTCTTAAGTTCAGCGGCGCTCATGAAAATGGATGCAAACGGTGACTAGAGTTTGCATGTTGTCATCAACTCCCCTGAAGTCTCCTGCTTTGGACCTGAATGTGTGTTGAGTAGATGTTTGGGAAATATAGACAGCTGAAGGGTCAGTAGTTTAATGTGTTCTCACTCACAAATTAACATACGTTCACGTCTGCACACACACACACACACACACACACACACACACACACACACACACACACACACACACACACACACACACACACACACACACACACACACACACACACAGAGTGTGCTAATTAAAACTGTCTTGGCTCTGGGCTGTATTTAATGAGCTGTCACTGCACTGAGTGAGCAGCGTGCATTCACACACACACACACACACACACACACACACACACGCACACACACACACACACACACACACACACACACACACACACACACACACACACACACACACACACACACACACACACACAGTTGTACTGCATTGCTGGAAGTTGCAGAAGAACTGATGTGGCCGAAGTGGTTCAGAACATTTATTTAAGGAAACCCCTCCCGCCTTCAGGATTTTGGGATACGTCCACCTATGGGCGGAGCTAGTTCTGGTGGGACACTCTAGTCAGGCGCCCCCTATCAGCTGACAGCACACGCAGTCCAATCAAACACACGTACACTGATAGGCGGTATTGTATGACCTTCCATCTCAAACACTCACTCTGAGAGGTTAAGTGTGCTGGGCGGAATTTCGCCCACCACCATCACCACTCCAGCCTCTACCTGCTTTGTTTCTGCTCTGGATTGTATCTGAGATAACCGATGGACCCTGTGGGGGAATACCCTGTGGTCAAACGTCAGTGTGCTGTTGGTGTTCTTTATCTGACATCTGTATGTAAGGCTTTAAATCCTACAGCGGGGAGCACCAGAAAAGAGTGACTAAGCCTCGAAACTAAAGTGTTAGCATGCAGGACGTCCAAGAAGGACGGCAAACTTTTGCGCAACATTTTCTTCAATGAACAAAGCTTTTGCAGTTGTCCAGAAAAAACCTGCGGGTACTGTGTGTGTTTGTTTTTATCCCAGTTGCACGGAGGCGACGATTCTGTCGACCAATTGTCGGACGCTGTGTGTAGCGCGAACTTGTTGGCACCCTTTCAGACGCCTCAGTACCCCAACGAAAAATGTATCACACATCTCAAAATCGTAGACAAAGTTATTAAACTTGGAAAAAAATATTTATTTGCCAAAAGTCTATCACAACTTCCATTTAGTAAATCCATTTCAGCCTGGGGTGGGGGCTGGTTTGTGCAGAGGTCAAACTCCGTCGTTCAAGGTCAAACAGTGGAGCCGGTCGCAGACCAAACAGACAGCGAGCATCACATTCACATTATCCACATTTGAACACAACTCCTTCAACAGCATTTCCAGTTAAGATTTGAATTGCATATTTCCCAATAAAATGAATATTAATCATAAAAGCCTTTAAATAAAATGCCCTGTGTGTCGTCTGGTTATAACAAGCGTAAACCAGTTGAAAATCTTTTCCATTTCTATTTAAATTCGTATTTGACTAAACCTGGTGAGCGAGATAAGCGTAAATTAAATGCAAAGTGCAAAGTCACAGATGCGAGACAAGTAAATTGAAACGTTTAAATGTTCATTTTGTTTGCAAAATATGCACGTTCACATTTGATACAACAGAATCATCGCCTACAATCGTTTTACATTGTTTCCTTCAACACCACGGGAGAGGCAATTCTTCTTCATCTTTATTGCTGCCGTTCTAGAATCACATCCACAACATCTAACAGAGGCCAAGCCTTACAAAACGAAACCACAAGAGCCTTTTAAGTAATTATCAGCAAGATTCTCACTTAAAAAAATAAACATCTTTGTAAAAACACTCGTAGACCAAGGCTGGATCGCAGGGTCTGGAACCAACAACCCTCCCACCCACCACTGTGTGGTCCAGGGGAAAGGGTTTACAACTTATGAAAAACAGGGGATTACCAACGAGAGAGAGAGAGAGTGAGAGAGAGAGAGAGAGAGAGAGAGAGAGAGAGAGAGAGAGAGAGAGAGAGAGAGAGAGAAAGTGAGAGAGAGAGAAAGTGTGAGAGGGAGAGAGAGAGAGAGAGGGAGAGAGAGAGAGAGAGAGAGAGAGAGAGAGAGAGAGAGAGAGAGAGAGAGAGAGAGAGAGAGAGAGTTGAGAGAGGGAACATGGCCCCAATAGCATTTACTTTGGGTCACACTTGTTACACTGGAGCTCACCTGTCCTGATGGGAGGACAGGTGAGCCGTGTCTGAGGTCACCTGGGGTGTCAGGTGTTACTTCCAGACCCTGTTGATTGTTCTAATTGCACAGGCGGTTGTCTCAAGTGGAGAGAGAGTCCAGAGATGGTTTCAGTGCAAAGAGGTTGATTGCTGTCAGGAGGTCAAAGGTCGCCCTGGGCGGAGCTAGCAGCTACACTAAGCTAAGCTGAGATGACCCCTCGTGTCCACTGACCCTTCGTCTCTCTGCCTGCCTATCAGGAGGCAGCAGCAGGTCACCTCCAGCCAATCAGATCGTACCTATCGTAGGACTCCTCCCTTCAGATTGTCTGGTTGGGGTTTGTGGGCGGAGCCACAGAGCTTGACTGAGTTGTCTCCAAAATGGCCGACTGTGTACCGTTCAGTCTTGCTTTGAGCTGTGGGCCGTCTCCCTTAAGCGTTAAACTAAAAGTTTGTACACGTTGAACAGCACTAAAATAGTTTTGCAGCGCTAAAACAACAACCTTGTTCCTTGTTCAGAGGCGAAACAAACAAAGATGGAGGGCTTTGTGTGCTTCAGATGATGTAGAGCTAACAGATGGTAAAGGCGTGATCAACGCTTATGTTGGCGAACCCTCAACAGACGATATTTAGTCGTTAGCCGGGAACTTCCTACACAGCACTGGTTTCTTTTGAACCGTTCCCGAACGCTGCCTTCATAGCATTCGCCGTATCACTGTACTGATATCATTCCAGGATGGGCATCCATATTTAATGACCTGCTCGTATCTGATATCAGTTCCGACGTCTGCCAACAGGGCGTGTGGAGACAGATTTAAAATCCTCTGAAGACCTGATGTCTCCCCAGGCTCCCTAACCAGCAACAGACGTCCCGCGTTCCCAGAGTGCACTTCTTCTCTTCCTGCTCCAACATCACACTCTGACTGTCGGTGGGCGGGGGGGCCCAATCACCGAACTCGACTAAGACCGGCAACACATTAGAACCAACAACGTTATGAACCAAACCTATCCCGGCGTCCCCGCGACGACCTCGAGCCCTCAGTGCGTCCGCGCCACACAGAGTCCAGATGTTTCGCTCCCGAGACTCTTGATGCTGTCCCAAATCTGGAGCGGATTACAGAAGCTGCTTAGAGCAGCTTTAGGAAGAGACACATCCGCCCCAGAAGTGTGCCTAAGCCGTGTTTTTTGGTAACGTGACCCCAAAGCCCCGAGAACAAAGATTTTCCGCTACCGCTACTCGCTGC